>NC_090231.1:20826975-21126975 GCF_024489055.1 Chanodichthys erythropterus | reverse complement strand
CGCGATTAGACATGCTGCATGACGAGCACTTTGTAAAGATCCATTTTGAGGGTTATATTAGCTGTGTGAACTTTGTTTATGCAATGTATTAGAGTCGCGATCTCAGGGGCGGGGAGCGCAAGAATTTAAAGGGGCCGTGCGCTGAATCGCCGCGTATTTAATGATGCCCCAAAATAGGGAGTTAAAAAAAATCTATGGTGTATTTTGAGCTGAAACTTCCCAGACACATTCAGGGGACAACTTAGACTTATATTACATCTTGTAAAAACGCGTTCTACGGCACCTTTAACACTCAAGTGCTTATTTACATATTACACATACTGTGAAGGGTTAAAGCACATTAGATGAACATATTCTAACTCTAAAGTATCTAAACTGCACAAGCGATTACTCAATTCCCCCAGCAGGGTTTTAACCTCACATGTTCTAATAGTCAAGCTGCTCTAGGAGCAAAGGTCATCACCCTCAAAGTGATGAACATGTGACAACAGTGTATTATTTATGTGATAAGGGCATTCGTTCTGCTAGCATGCTCAAATGCACATGCACACACACACACAAATTGGCACGGGTTCAGGTGGCCTATGCCCCCAAGTCCTTGTGCAGTTTATTGAGTCCCATGGTGAGTTGATACTCTGCTAGTGTTTGGTCATCAGTCACCGCCCACATTGTGTCCACTGAGCGTCTGTGTCTCATCTCTAGCTGGACACACTCCGCCTCCACCCACAGGCCGAGAGTGTTTTTGTGAACATGTGCGTCTTTGCCTTTTTTGCAGTGTGTGAACATATGTACGGACATACAATTTAATCTACAATAATACTGTTTCTTTGTAGCATCAAAAAAAAAAAAAAAAAAAAAGTGTTGCACAAGCAACCATTTAGTTTGTCATATTAAGTATAAAATCAGTTGACGACCATTATAATAAGCCTTGCTTCTCCGTTAAGCCAACAGTGATTGCGATTTACCTCAGCATTTCAAAGCCAAAGGAAAGTGGTACGGCATATCTTTGTGTTCTCAAGGATGAATATCCCAAGGCTGGGCCTATCTGAAATGTGCAGTGGCCAGCATGTTTGAAAAAATAAATGCAGGCGCAGAGCTCAGTTGCAAGTCTCTGTTCCTCCAAATCAACATATGTATCACGTTGCCTTGTGCATTCATGTACAAAAAAAAAAAAAAAAAAAGAAGAAAAAAGGAAAAAGAAAAGTTAAAAAGTAAAGGAGCAAAACTGAGCTGCGGCTTGAAACACTGATAAAAGTGCACCGTGTGCTAATCCACGACCCACAGAAACAGATACACTACAGGGCATTGTATGCTAATGCAGCCTCACAATGCAAATTAAACTAAACTGAGTGTATACATGTACATGCTCAATAGGGATTATTCACTGTTCGTGGTGATAATGGGCATTTGAATAATAATCACTGAAGGTTCATATATCACGTTGTTATATATCACTTCCTCTATGCCAGTAGTCCGATGAGAACGTGTCCCCTAAGGTTTTTGTTGGCATACATTACCAGTTAGCCTCGGTTTCATTTCGATAAAGGAAATTTTTAGGTATGTGTGATTCCGTGAGATGGAATAAATGATATGAATATGGTATTAGTACTGAGCACACTGTAGGTTGCTGTTTCTGATCCCTGAGCCTGTGTTTCCCATCAGGCCTACAGGAGAGAAACATACAAGCGGTGATTGAAAGCCCCTGTCAGTCAAGCCATTCCCCGGCACCCTGGAGTTGTGTGTGAGAAATGCCGATTGCATGACTGAAACGCGCACAAGGATTTTATCCGGCCAGCTGGGAAAAAAACTGAGACTAATTCATCTGAGTGCTGTGGTCTGCTTTCCAATGTGGGCCTTTCACTGGAATTCTGCATTAAAACCAATGGATCGGCCTTTAACTCGGATAAGGGAGAATTCAAAACATTTTTAGTCACTAGATCAGATTAATTCATTTAGATTTGTTCAATATGTTTTTGATAGAAGTATCTTATGCTCACCAAGGTTGTATTTATGTGATCAAAAACACAGTAAAAAAGTAATATTGTGATAAGCAATTGACCCTTCGCGAAGACCCGCCCCCTTTAGTTACTGTTGCTATGTCCGACAAGCCATGCTGCTTTCACGCCATCTCAAGCAGTGAAAAAATACAACGTGGAGCAAAGAGGAAGCTGACAACACGTCGACAGACAAGGCAGAGCAGGTTACTTTTGATATGAATCAAAGTCTCAAATTTAAAATTTTGTAACTTTTAAAGAAATAAATACCGTTTTGTGGCTCTTTAATGTCTTGTGAAAAATCACCGTAGTGCCTCAGTTCAAGCAGCTCGTGAACAGAAAACCTCTTCCGACTAGTTCCTTTATAGTATCAAATCAACATGAATGAACATCAGAAGGAATGTTGTTTTAACTGTGGAAAGACGCAAGTACGCACAATTTTTCAAGTTCAAGTCCACTACATTAATCTACTAACTCCCCTGACTGCTTTGTCGGACATAACAGCGGATTCATAACAGGGTCAATCACAATATAAAATAGCTGTTTTGTATTTTAATATATTTTAAAAAGTAATTTATTCCTGTGATTTCAGCAGCCATCACTCCAGTCATATGATCATTTAGAAATTGTTATAATGTCAGGGCAATAGCCTCGCGGTGCACCTACATACAGCACAGTTGCGACCCGAGTTTGAGTCCCGACTCAAGGTCCTTTGGCTGTCCTGTTCTCCCCTCTCTACCCCCTATTGTTTCCATCATCTACACTGTCATGTCTAATAAAAGCATAAAATAATCAAAAAAAGAATATAATGCCAAGTTTACACTACAGGATTTTAAGCCCGATTTGCAAGTTAACGAGCTCGCCGACAGGTCAGGCCGTGATCAGGGGAAAATCAGCAAGTGATCGGCGCTCGCCAATCTTTATGTGTGAACTACTCAACGACACCTCAATGACGCCAGACAAACATCTAGTATGCTAAATATGTGGAGCTGTCCGCCGACTCGATATCCTGTGGTGTCATGTGTCGCAACGAGCTACATCCAATGAAATATACACTGATGTCTATGGAATTAGCAAAAACAATCCATTCAAATATAACTTGCCGACTTTTATTCATATCAGATACACACTGTGCAAGTAACTATAAAGCTCACTCACTCTATTGTTCTCCCAGTTCACCGGCCACATGTATTTCAGGACAAATGGATGAATTCACGTTATATATTAAGATCAAGGTCATTATATAGGTTTTTAAAAAACACTCACTTGCACATATTTAAGAATTGGAATATCAGACAGTTGATGACATGGTGAGAAAAGCAATACATATGTCATACAGTGTGGCCGCGGTGTGTCACGTGACAAGGCGTCGTCATGGAAACAATAAAGGGAAACCTTCTAAAATAACAGTTGCCTTAACTCTGGGAGGTCAGCCAGAATATTTTAAACTTTTGTATGAAAGGGTTCATTTCATTTTAATGAAATGTAATTACAATTTTAATCTAATTAAAGTCGTTGGGTGACAGTTGTCAGTTCGTGTAGTGTGTGACCTCCTGTTGTGGATCATTTACATAGTGTCACGTAGTGTGAACACCACAACGATTTCAAGACTCCACAGCAAGTCATGTAGTGTAAACAGCACAGCAATCCGCCGACGTTTTAAGTCCTGGAGTGTAAACTTTGCTTAAAACAAAAAAAATCTTTAGAATATGTTGATTTGCTGCTCAAAAAACATTTCAAATCAATAGTGAAGACAGTTGTGTTGCTTAGTATTTACTGTAAGCTGTAATATTCTTATTCTTATGAATGACATCAAACTTCCTTTATCCTTGGTCAATCTGTCCATCTTGGCTCAAAACAATATGGTTCATAATTTAAACATGCAATATATATATATATATATATATATATATATATATATATATATATATATATATATATATATATATATACACATATACATATACATATACATATACATATACATATACATATATATATATATATATATATATATATTTTTTTTTTTTTTTTTTTTATTCTCCTGGCCGTGGAACCTTTTCTGCTCCCCTGTATGCATCAGCAAACATGCTGATACAACTTAAAGGTCATGTTCTTTTCATGTTGACAGGGCCTTCTGAAACTTTGACGAGGCGGTCCCTCTGTAGGAGCGCTCTGTCTGTCCACATGCTATAAAGGAATTAAGCTTCCTATCAAACCTTTGTCAGCTCACTCATGTGCAGTGATTAGAAAACCAAGTAACTGAATAAAAATACTGGAACCACAACTCAACAGCCAAAGCAGACTCACTGTGAATGAAAACAGTACAGACTTCTTGAAAGCATGCTGTATAAGTCCTGGAAACATTGTGATAACCTCATTAAGAGATCAGGGAACTTGTAGACAGACTCCTTAACCTCACTCATCTCATCACAAATAGTCGCAATTTGAATATCTCTCCACAGCATAATTATTAGATGATATATCAAAGATACCAGCACAGTATTTTAACAGTATTTCAGTAGGAATCTAAAAAGAAACATACTATTTGCATTTTTTACTTACGTTGATAGATCTCTAGATGGTAACCATTGTTGTGTGAAAAGATTTGCATGCAAAATTAAACACATACTCCTACCCACGAGACTACCTCTAACCTTTGTAGCAGCAAATGCGGATCTTCCTATGTACATTCATTGTACATTTTAATATGTACATTAGTGTTTAAAGACGTCTAACATAAACCATGCTTTTAACTTATGATCCCTGATAGTAATGGACTTGTTTACAGAGTTTCATTTAGATATTTATCCTTGAGTAAGAGAACAATCTTGGTGTTTTTGTCATGATGCATGTTTTGCCAATTCAAATCTTAAATAGCAATAAGAACATATTATGTACACAAACCTGAGAAAATCTGCTCTCTGTTCAGTGTGGGAATCAATACAAGAAAACAGGATCCACATAGACGTCATCATTGTAGCCATCTGTACCTAATCTTACACCGCATGATAAACAATAAAGAGTTACCCTAATTGAAAGTGAAACGCCTGACCCTTTTCAACCCACCTTGTTTAATTTAAGCTCAGTGATAATCATGAAATGCACTTCCTTTATTAAATTAAATGTGACACTTGTGAGCTTTGCAAAATGCATTGCAGCAGGAAGGGAATTTTAACGGCATTGCCACAATGGCATTCAATGTAATCAGGATCTTCATGCTATTTTCTTTCAGTCAAACGTGTGCCATCAGTATGTTGTAGTCTGTCAGCCCCGCGGTATTCACCTATGTGTACGTGTTTGTGCGTTTGTGTATATATCTATGTGTGTGTGAGTGTTGTTAGACAGTTCTTCGCCTCCCTCTTGTTCTAAAAGGCACGTGTAATAGCCAGTAAAGAATGGCCTTAAGAGACTCTGGCATGTTGATGCCTGATGCACAAAGGTCATTGATTCCAGGGCCCTCAGCTTTCTCTTAACAATTCGTCGGGATTTTGGCATTTGGTGAGCACACACAGGACAGCTTCCCGACAAGCCGACCTTGACAGCGAATTGGATAAATAAACCTTCAATTTAGCCTCTCTCCTCCCAGCTCTGTGCAGCCCGGCAGCATGTCCCACCGGGAGACTTCACCTATCCATATCGCTCAGCCCGTGCCTTCTCTCCCTGAGCCCGGCACGTCTGCTCAGCCTGCCCTCAATCCAGTGACAAACATCGTCTAGCACACACACTAACAGCCCTCTCCTGCAGCAGTCAAAGTCAATACAGCTCCCCTCAACAATTTAATGCCAATTCTGTCTTTCGCGCTGTCCGTCCCGGGCTTCGACCACCTCTTCAGTGTTCCTTCAAAACGTACGCCCGTGCGAGCGCTCGACAACCCCCTCTCCGCTTTCTCATGGGACGCCAAAGATAGGGGCATCGCTCCATAACGGGTAATGACATGGCATTTAATGATACTGTCCGAAGTGATCCGCGGCCCGCAGACAGGTAATGCACCGGCGGTGTAGCGCAGATAAGCATGGCTGCACTGCTGCGTGCTAGTGGTGCTGGGGCGACGGTAGCAATACTGTATCTCTCACAGGCCCTGTGCAGATACCGGGTGACATATGCATTGCTATTCTCTCCTCAGCCCTGCCATGGACTGAAGTTAAAGGAAAAGAACGCAGTCTGATTGAAAGAACCCTTAGCAGAGAGTGTGTATGCATTTTTATGTAAGATGAGGGCCAGAGAGATGGTGGCAGAGAGATACCAGTCTATTTTTTTTTTTTGTTTAATTATACTTTATAGAGTAAAAGTTTGTGGCCATTTTTAGCATTGAATTGGCAAAAAAGTGACAATAAATACATGATTTCTATTTTTTAAGCTGTTTTTAGAACTTTCTATATAGGGGTGCACCGAAATTTTGGTCGCCGAAAATTTCGGCCGAAAATGGCATTATCGGTTTCGGGCCGAAATAAAAAATCCAGCCGAAAATGTCAACCGAAAATGAATGTCAACCGCACCCCTCCCATCTGTGCGCTAGCGCTTGGGTTTCACTCACGGTCAAGCTGTTATCACTCGTCACCCACCCCTCCCCTCCGTGCTTAAGCAGGTTTCACTCACGGTCGAGCTGTTTGCACGCGTCTGCAAAGATTAAGCATGTCAGCGGTATGGAAGTATTTTAAAGTTTCAGATGAGGATAACAAACTTGCAATATGTAACGTATGTTCTGCAAAAGTCTCACGAGGGGGTATGGTGCCAAAGAACTTTTCGACAACAGGTTTGATACACCACCTGAAAACACGACATCCAATTGAACATGAGGAGTACCGCAAAACAACATTGGTTAAAAGTATGTTTTTAAAAGAAGCCATTTTCGGCTTCAGTTTCGGTTTTCGGCCAAGTGCATCCTAAATTTTCGGTTTCGGCCCAGAATTTTCATTTCGGTGCATCACTATTTCTTTATAAGAATCCTGAAAAAAAATCCATCAAGCTTCCTACAAAAATGTTAAGCAACACAGCTATTTTTAACATTGATAATAATAATAAATGTTTCTTGTACATCAAATCAGCATATTAGAATGATTTCTGTAAAAAAAAAGGGATTGTTGCAATTAGTTATCACAACTTAAAATTGTATGTTTTTGTTGTTGTTGTTGTGACTTAAAAATCCTTCACTTGATTTAGTTGATTAAACTTACATTTTTTTACTTTATTAAGTTGAAAAAAAAAACATATTATTAGTTATTTTAATGTTGGATTTTAAGTGAAGTGAAGGAATGTGACACTGAAGACTAGATTAATGGCTGTTGAAAATTCAGCTTTATCATCATAAAAACAAATCACATTTTAAAATATATTTAAAAAGAACAGTTATATTTCACAATATTACCTTTTTTTTTTTCTTTTTTTTTTGCTGTATTTTTATCAAATAAAATATGGACCCCAAACATTTGAATGGTAGCATAGAAAGAAAGAAAGAAAGAAAGAAAGAAAGAAAGAAAGAAAGAAAGAAAGAAAGAAAGAAAGAAAGAAAGAAAGAAAGAAAGAAAGAAAGAAAGAAAGAAAGAAAGAAAGAAAGAAAGAAAGAAAGAAAGAAAGAAAGAAAGAAAGAAAGAAAGAAAGAAAGAAAGAAAGAAAGAAAGAAAGAAAGAAAGAAAGAAAGAAAGAATAATTATCTAAAAATTATGTATACATTTCAACATACAAAGGGAATATATTATAATTTACATTCACTCCTTGTCATCTGATTGTTAATTGTAGAGTGTTTGCAGAAGGAATGAGGTCACGTGGAGGAGACGAGAAGAGAACTTGATTCATTCTGAAGCTAAAGCCTGTCAGCTGAAAGAGAGGAAGGAACAGACAGTGAGATAGAAAGAGAGGCACACAATGCAGAGTGATGGACAAGGGTAAAAAGAGCTGGAGGTTTTGATCATTCGCTCTTGTCATTCTTTAACCATGGCAAGAGAAGAAATGGGAGGGCAAAGAGAGCAGGGGGTAAAGAGAATAAAAAGTACAATGAAAGAGTGAGATGCAGAACTTTCAATGAGAGTTTGAAAGACAAGAGTACAGGATCAGTCTGACACCTCTTTCTATCCCCGCTCCCTCTCTCTTTAAATTTTCTCTCGATCTCTCTCAGGGGCCTTTAAATGCTTTCTGAAATTACAAATGGAATGGAAAAAGAGATGTGGTAGAGTTAATTCTGCACTTCTACTACTCTATTTAGGTACCAAGCTACAGGTTTTAACATTTGTTTAACCGAACTGTGAACATTTTGCAATTGATCTTGCTACAGTGTCAAGAATAAGTTTGTGAACCTTTTGAAAACATCAGAATTTCTGCACTGATTACTCATAAAATGTGGTTTGATCTCAATTTACCCAATTAGACAAACACAATCTGATGTAACTAATAACACAAACAATTGTACATATTTGGAATTACAAAAACAGACTTTTTAAAGTGTAACTGGAGCACTTTGTGTTCACAAAGCATGTTTTAATTAAGATGGTCTGAGTTTGTTTGGAGCATCCACTACAAAAACCTCAAAAGCTATCAATGATCAAGGATGAAGGATGCTTTACACTTTAGAATACTGATCCAAATAATTAGTAATTCCTTCTGAAGGATTTGGTAACACACGAGTCATTACTAGTGGGTTACCGTGATCTTCACTTAAGAATATATTTTACATTATGCATTATTCACATTAATTATGCATCTGTATATGGTAGTTCTAAGTAGTCTTGTGGGAGGTATGAAAAATAGTAGTTATTGATTAGCTAATAGTGAACTAATTCATTCAACTGAGCGCTATTACTTACTAATTTTGTAACCGGAGTTTATTTTTAATTAATAATAGTTACTAGAATGTTAATATTGTGTTACTCACTTGTTCCTGTAGTTATTCATTAACGATGGAACAATATACTAAAGTGTTATCAGAATGGTTAAAAGCTCCAAGACTCCTGTTGTCCAAACATTACCAGAAACTATCAGCAAATGGATAATTTCTTTTTCTGCTGTTCATGACAAAACAATTTTAATGGTGATCTGTGAGATTTGATTTCTCGCCCACAACATCTCAGCTGTATGGCACACAGCTTGCTGTCAGCATTACTGACGTTGCATCATTTAAATTAGATAAGATTAACAATGGCTTGCAGGCTTGTCGATAACACTTTTGGATGACTAGTTGATTAATAAAAAAAGCCAGGTCAGAAAGATGAAACTGAATGAAAACCTTGGTTACATCTGTGGTTATATATAGATCTTCTTGTACCACTGTACTATAGTAAACGTGGTGTGTGACATTACGATAATATGATAACATGGTAATATTACTTTGATATATTAATATTTTGCAGCTAAAAAAAATTAAACATTTATTATATCCAATTAGTTTACTTGCATTGTCACAAGCGTGTGTGTGTCTGTGTGATATGTAAGCAATAAGGTACGGCCGTGACTTATTCACAATACAGCACTAGCCTCGAGTACCTTATTGCTTTTATAAAACGGTTACCACCAGTGTTGGGTAAGTTACTCAAAAAAAGGTAAGTGGGTAAGTAACTCAAAAAAAAATAAATAAATAAATAAATAAAAAATAATCCACTACAAATTACAAATTACTACATTAAAATTGTAATTTGATTACATTACTGATTACTGCATGTAAAAATTACTTTACATTCAAGTTACTTTGAAAACCTATAAAACCTACAAAAATACACCACAAAATGAAACTCATAGTTCTTTCAGTAATTTAATATTGACTGAAAAATATTACAGAAGTATGAAAACAGCAACTTGAATTAAAAATATTCGTTAATCATCTGTAGGTAGCTTATTTATTCTAATGTAATCATAACGGTCGCCTGAGGTGAGCTTCTAACAAACTAAAAATAACTTTATTAAAACTAATAAATATATGAAATATTGTACACTTGTTAATGTTTATTTTTGTTTGCCGTTTTTTATAGTATTTATTGATTATGAACACATATTAAGCATGACAAACCAATTATACAATCGATGAAACTACAAAGCTGGCAGGTATGGTATGTATGATTACAAAATAAAGTCATTAAGATTGTTTTTAATATTATTTTACAAAGTAACATGTAGGATAAAATTAGTTTTATCACATATTGAGCTATTTCTGTTTCAGCTCCAATGCACAGTTATAAGTCAGCATCCAAATTCACTCACTTTATTTCGTTCACTTTTTGCAGATATCGTGCACTCAAATGACATTGGCCTACACTATATAGGTATTAGTGAATCAGTGAACAAGTGAGCTGTTTCGGACTCAGCTTAAACATTCCTTGCTGTGTGTAGCATGTATGTGTGTGGTAGCTTAACTATGTTTATGTTTGTATGTAACTGCTTTAAAGACAGGAAAAAAATTGCTGAAAGCATTTATAATAACAACATTTGAAAACAGTATTGTTCAGAAGTTACCTTCCCTCCTGATTCTGAACAAAAATCCAATCTAGCTTTTTTAGGCGAGGGTGGACCACTCTCGTCTTGGGCGCGGGTATCCTCCTCCACGCGTTCTCCGGTGATTCATAATGATTCATCCTTGCCAAAGGTGACTTCTTTTCTTTTCCTGTTAACTCAGTAATGTAACGCAAGTAAAGTAATTTTATTGACATCAATAACTGTAATCAAATTACATACATTTAAAATGTAATGCGTTACATTACTGCGTTGAAAGGAAAAGTAATTATGTGTTACTTTGTAACGCATTATACCCAACTCTGGTTACCACACAATACAAATCTTAAAGCCAGAAATGTGTATCAATGCAACTTTCATTAAAGCTGCAGTAGGTAATTTTTGTAAAAATGTATTTTTTACATATTTGTTAAACCTGTTATTATGTCCTGACAGTAGAATATGAGACAGATAATCTGTGAAAAAAATCAAGCTCCTCTGGCTCCTCCCAGTGGTCCTATTGCCATTTGCAGAAATACACCGCTCCCGGTAAGAAACAACCAATCAGAGCCAGGAGGAGTGTCTTAGCAGTGTCAATCAAGCTCGCGTGCGCGCTGATCACACTCCTATCATGCACAGCGCCAGCGCGTACAGGCATTCAAATTCAAGATTTACCGGTGTGCTGCAGCTTTGCTTATGCCGGACAAACAATCCAAACTGCCAATTCCTCGAGTGGCTCCTGCTCATAAAATAAAGACGGGTAAACGGAAGAAGACAGATGACGATGATAAAAAGCCAAAAAGAAAGAATTAGATAGAGTCGAAATAAAACAAGGGTAAATATCGGAGCGGCTTTTCCGAGGTGGAGGGAGCTACGTGTCCTGAAAGCTATTGATCAATAGCTGTGTTTTATTCGCGATAAAACATAGGGCCCTATAATACACCCGGCGCAATGCGACGCAAGGCCAGCGCAAGTGTGTTTGCTAGTTTGCGTCCGGCGCCGTTCGCGTTTTCCCGTTCAGCGCCACGTCCTTAAATTAGTAAATGCATTTGCGCCAGTTAGTGCACCCATGGGCGTGCTGGTCTAAAAAAGAGGTGTGTTCAGGCGCATTGCCGGCGCATTGCTATTTTAAGGAGCTCAAAATAGACTGCGCCATAGACCAACTCAAACCTGGTCTAAAGTCTAAAGTCAATGGCGCAATATTTTTTTGTTAGAGCGCGTTGGAAGAAACTGCGCCTCTGGGCGCGTCCACAGTGCGCGTTGACTTTGCTTATTACACACAGGGATGCGCATCACACAAACATGCCAAATATTAAAAACAAAAGGATTACAGTGTAAAAGAATATTATTGTGTAGGCTACATAAATATAAAAATGTAATGATGAATAGTCATTGCGTGTATTAGAATTAGGCTACCTATTTTCAATTCAGCCTATTACTACTTATAACGGACACAATCACTGCTAATTCATCCCACGCCTTCTTCACCTCGGGAAGCTTTGGTGGATTCCTGCTTGTCCCGTAGATGATCTGCTCGCGCGCTTTAACTTCGCGCACGAGCAGATCGGTTTCTTCGCTTGAAAAGCGTTCAGCTTTTCCGCCCACAAATTCCGCAATGTAAATAGCAATCCGCCATGGCGCAAGCGCATCTCGCTCTTAAAGGGAATGGGAGATGACACTCTGATTGGTTTATTGAAGGTTACGCCCATTACTCATTAAAAGAATAGGGACAACCCATTTCAAAAATGCGCTCCGGCGCACAGACCGTTTTTCCGTCGTTAAAATAGCAAAAGTGGATTTGGACACGCCCTGAGTGCACCTGCGCCGTGCGCTTTACACTTTGCGTTTAGATCGTTAAAATAGGGCCCATAGTGTGAGCAATATCACACTCGTAGCCGTGCGATATGGCTGTATATCTGCACGGCTGTGATTCGTCCGTAGGCCGCAGGCCACAGCCATATCGCACGGCTACGAGTGTGATATTGCGTTTATACAACAGTTCGACGGCCCGAGTGTGTAAATAAATAAGAAATAACAACGGAGTGTCTTTAAAACCCTCTTTTGTGCAGCACTACTTCCTTCCGCCATGGATTCAAATCTCAAGTTGACAGTTGGACCAAGCCTCAGTTACTAACTCTAAAACGTCACTTCAGAACTAGTAACGAAGGAACGTTGAGTCGCTCCATTGAAACTCATTGAATTTTGTACAGTATTAGAGAGAGAGAGAGAGAGAGAGAGAGAGTAGGCTATTACCTGTGTCTGATATATATTGCATTACATTCATTCTTCAAGTCGATGTTCATAATATTATATCCACTGTAAAAGTCCGTCTGAATGTCCGCTGAGGAAAGCGATCATGTATTTGTCCTTTTTACAGCTATGGGAATTTTCCATAACTTACAGCGCTAAAACAACGTCCTTTGCAAAAGTTCCTTTCAATTTAAAAGTCTATTGTGACTCACTGACTCAGTGATTCACCTGTAAAGTGTTGCCGCCATCTAATGGCGTATTAATGTAACTTTCACTCAATCCATATTAAGCACTAATGGACATATTTATATAAAATAATATTTATTGAACAACAAAAAACACAATTGTACAGTTCAATCAAACGTAAAACCATGACGGTTGTCAAGTGTGCCATGGATAATTACCAAATGCCAATAAATAAATAAATAAATAAATGCTACACTTTGTATCTCTATATTTCCTAATTGTTTTCTTATTTAAAAAAACAAAAAACAAAACAAAAAACGATGATATAGGTCACCCTTTACGCTTGTATGTAGGTTTTACAAATATTTAAGGAATGAAAAGGATTTTAAATAGATTGTGACAAAACCTTGTAACTCCATTGGATGCTCAAATTGTTAATCAAACCTCATAAATCCGCCTCACCTCGTGAATGAAGTGTGCACGCAGTTTGGTCATCTCGTCTATGCAATGCAAAAGTAAATAAAGATCTGATGTTTGAAAAAAACAATTGTAAATCATTTTCTTTACTCAAAAAACACTATGTCTATAAAGTTTAATGTTTTACGTATTTGAAGAGCGGAGAAGAGTTTTCGTCTGATTATGTCCCATCTAAGTTAGTTGTAGCCAATATGCTATGCTATATAAAGTATGTTAAAGTTAATTATCACATTTAACATAACACAATTCGACTTGCTCTGGAACAAATAATAGATTAATCACCAAACAAACCAACCAAAGATTGCCAGTTTTATGTACTCAAATTGAATTATGTCTCTTGTTTAACCACTATAAGTGCCAGCAGTAAATCCCTGAAGCACTGCCCGAGATGAAGCAGTTCTCATCGGTTACACAAGCACTGAATGGCCGTTGGCGGCCTGGAGCTTGCATCTCCAAAAAAGTCAAAACAAATTGTAAAATAGGCGCTATTATTAAATATGAGTCACATATTTCAGGTATTAAAACAACAGTTCGTGGTACAACAAGTAGTATTCGCTAAAATTACGGTGGATTTGCTCGGCCACCATGACGGTCACTTCAAGTGGAGTGATACAAACGGTGAAAAGATAGGAGTGCTGTTATCACTGAAATATCGCACGGCTATCAGCCAATCAGATTCGAGAACCAGACAGAACTGTTGTATAAATTTTATATATATACATGGTAAGTCACCCATTGTTATCATACTACCTAGTAAATGTTTCTCTACTGCAAACGAATGAAGGAAAGTAACTAATTAAAAAGGAAATAGATCAAGTAAACATGATGACAGGGTGAATCCTCTCTCTGTGGCCTTTACTGAAATCTGCTGGCTGGAGAGGGACAAGCTGTTTGTGTGCTGTCTGACAGGAGGAAATGACTGTTATCATAGCAAATGAAATCAAGCCCTGATGCTCTCCTTCAGTTAACAGCACAGGGTCATGTGGCGGTCTCGAACCCCCTCCGCACCCTGCTAGTGATATTATGTGGTCTCAGTGCACAGACCAGACAGAGTCCTCCTCTTTGTTCAAGCTACATTACTATCAAACAGCCTGGCTGAAGCTTAGCAGAGTATCAGAAGGATTCATAAAAGTTTATTGACAATGACATGATTGGGAATTAAGGTAAATGTTGAATTGCTTTGGTTGAGACAATGTCAAAAATTCTCTGCAAAATGGGGAATATAGTGCATTCACACATTAACCCTATAAAGCCTGCAGCATACTTGATACATGCATTTCTAAAGCCTTTAAATAACTTGATCAAAACTGCTGAAAAACCTGTTGTCAAAGAATCTACTATGCCTCCTGCCCTCTGATTGATAGTTTATACTTTTTAGCAAGTTAAAGGCCTTTTAGTATAATTGTAAAAATGTCGACCTTCAGGTTTTGGTACACATGTATTTTTGCTGTGAAATCTTTAATGGTTTTATAGAGTAAATGTAAGTAACTTTTATATTGTTAGTAATATTTCAACATGAACATTTACTGGACTGAAGCAAATTTTAGTTTACATATATGATACATCAGACTTTTGAGGAATGTTTATGTTTACATATCTCAGTCATCAATGTAATTGCACTGTTATGTTTTGCCACAATTAAAACTACAGAGCTTTGATAATAAATCTAAGCATTTAAATATAATCTTACTAAGACATATTATTGAGAGATATAGACTGACAACTGATATTTATGTTTTATGGAAGTATTCTGATATATTGTTATTAGAATCTCATGGATTTACATCTCTATCAGAATTTCATTTTAATTGTTGACCGTATAGATAGCAACAACTTCAGAAAAAAAATAAATGGGCCATAAAAGCCATAAAACTGTAAAAATATATATTTCTGACTATTATTTCATGTCAAGCTTTACAGGGTTAAAGTGATGTGTAAGGATGCACAGGAAAGCTCAGGCATGATCTCAGACAGCTCTAATGACACCTTCAGCCATGAAAGCGGAACCTGGCTCTCCCTCTCCCTGACAGTGATAATGACTGGCTTTGCATAAACCTGTGTCACTCGCAGCAAAATACACCAGGCCAACTTCATCATATAATTAAACCCTGCCTACTGTATCTCATAATAAATGCATGTAGTGCTAATAGCTACCTCTCCGCCGCACCTCAGCTTTGATTTAGCCATTGCGTTCCTAGAGGTATGTTTTTGTCCTGCCTTTCATTCCTTTTTATTTAATCTCTGATTGAAGTACTACTGCTGTTTGAGTGGATACGTGGGAATTAAGCAGTCTCAAAAAGAGAGAGATGAAATTGAGAGGGAGACTGGCCAACTGAAAGGTGGATGAATCAATTCATTCTTACTGCCTCAAATTCGTATGGGTGTTGTGCATTTGACTATTTATGTATGTGTGTGTGTGTGTGTGTGTGTGTGTGTGTGTGTGTGTGTGTGTGTGTGTGTGTGTGTGTGTGTGTGTGTGTGTGTGTGTGTGTGTGTGTGTGTGTGTGTGTGTGTATGTGTGTAACAACAGGTGAGTGTATCTCTGTTGTCTTAAAGGCCCCGAGGATTGCCTGGGGGCCTGCCTGCAGTGTCTGTTCTTACACAGCTCCCAACATCAGGAAGAAGAGCAGACATAGTACACTAGCCTGCAGCAAACACACACACACACACACACACACGCTAGCTCACACACACACACACACACACACACACACAAACCTGTTTTTATGAAGCTTTCTTGTGCATATAAACAAGCTCACACCTACCCCTCCTCCCACTTTAATTCACTCAGCTCTTTATGGCACTATAACAATACATAAAAACACAAATATATACCTCCATATTTCCCTCGCTCTCATTCTCGCATCACCGCTATGCTGGTATCTTAGCACGGGCCGTCCGCATTCTTGATTCTCTGATTTTATTTGCATGGCATAAGTAAATACATCAAGATGGCTTAGTAATGCGTACAGCAAGGCCACAGCCCCACAAATCACCTGCAGCGCTGGCCTACGCCATCATTCACTCGGCCCGCACTTTACAACACAATTACCCGCCGCCTGACACAAATGAGCTGGGCCCAGCAACCTGCAGCAAGCTAATTACAGCCCAGCATGGCCCGCCTCCCATTAAAACAATGACAGCCTTTGTGCCACTGCCACCACCAACAAACTGCCACTGCCCACAGAGCTGATGCAGATCTCATCTTCTGATCTTCAATCAGAACTGAAATCAGACACATCCTGACCAGTTCGTTTTGCATACGACTGTGTCTTATGCTAATGCACGAGAGCATGTGTGTGAAGCTGACACAAACCATTTTGTGTACAACTGGTATGGAATTGCAAAGGCTGTCACTGTAAAATCTAATTGAAGCACTGAGATCACACATGATAGTTGAAAATGTTGTGACAGAGTTATACTGTGAAATTTATTGTGGTGTTTTTTGTTGTTGTTGTCTTGTTTTTTTAGTGTAGCATTCAGATTCATTTTGAGCCATAATGTGGTTCCAAGCAAGTACGAAAAAATAAAAAAAAAAAAAAATGGAAAAGGTGTTGGTAATTTTCTGCCATGACATTATGGCCATTTCTTTTAACCCTAAAACATAACACAATGCAAGGCATACTTTAAAATACTGTGGAAAAAATCAATACAGACATATCATATGAACAGGTTAAAGCTGCAGTCCGTAAGATTTGCCTCTTTGTCGCCATCTCTGTTTGAAACCTTCATTTGCAGTTGTTTGCAGAATTATCATCTTTACGTCGGTTGGGCACGACTCCTCAGCACAGATGAATCTAATGTTTGCTGTCAGTCACCACACCGGTGTGGATACTGTACTTCAGAATCACAGATTCTACGTCTTGAAGTATGACCAAAGTAAGAATTTTCACTGGAAAATGTAATCGGAACAAGTAACATGTCTACTTTTGTTCTGACCAACTGAACAAACATTACAATAAATTGCGCTGCCAATGGTGGTTAAATCTAACAATCGCTTAGCTTGAATCACGTCAAACCATGAAAATTATTTTTATTGTTATACTTTGTTCTCAAATTGTTGTTAACAAAATCAGCATTGTGTGACTATGTGTATTTAGTGTGTATAAGCGTTACCTGTAGATTTCAATTTCTGTACAGTCTAATCTCTAATAATAATCTCTAATATTAATTTGTCATACCATACAATCTGCCATCCAAATGATAAGTTGAATTATTGCAGCTGCTGTGAGAAAAGGCTATAAATGATCCACCTAACATGCGATATAGCCTACTAGCTTGGACTCCTCCTTTATGTAAACAGACGTGATGCAATGACGCAAAGACAACCGGTGACATGCTCAAATTTCCTGCAAAAAACCACCAGTATCACCCGCATTAGGAACATTATCACAAGCTTACCATTGTGAATCGGGCTAAGGTAAGGAGATTTTGAACACTGGCTGGATATGTACTTGCTCAAAATAAATGTTATATATGTATATACACATGTATATGTTATACATATACAGTATATGTTATTAACTAAGGATGCATTAGTAGTGCTTTTTCCAGAACTAGGCCGATACCGATACATTACATTTTTGGTACTCGCCCATACCTATACCAATACCTGTATTATCAATGCATTTGTAATTTTTAAATATATTAGGTAGAGAAACCAAAAGAATATGGACTGCTGTATCATATTTGATCTTTCATTTAATAGCACAGTGCATATTTAGGGCTGCTTCTGCAGAGCTCAATGCTAAGGTACTAGTCTAATTAAAGTAAAATTAAAACATAATTAAAGACAAGTAAATAGTCAGTAATAAAAAAAGAACAAATAATCCAATTAATAAATAAATTCAATAGATCAAATATACAAATTAAATTGTTTTCATCTTCGTCTAACAGTATTTTCAGGAACAGAATTTGAATGAAGTAATCAAATGTACACTGTAACACTGCATAGTCTTCACTGTATAAATTAAATATAGATTTATTTTTATAAAAGCTACAAAAGTTATTCAGTCAAGAGCAGTGAGTGATTTCTTTGTCCTTTGTTGTTTGATTAAAGGTGATAGAGAGGATTTTTCGTCGACTGAGAATCCAAAGACTGTTAGTGTGTTTTTTAAATGAGCGCATGCATAAGAACAACGCCCCTCCTTCACAGCTCATTTCAAAGGAACGCCTCCCAAAACTCGTGCACGAGTATGGGAACACGAGTGTTTACCACCAGCTTTCGCTGTGTCGTGTTTTTTGGATTCATTATGTCGGACTCACCGCAGGTAACTCATAATCTGCAGTTGTTACTCCTGTCTCCTGACAAAAACATTGCATGCGGCGCCTGTAGAGTGTGAAAAGTTACTGGAGCGCGCAGCTGCGCTCGTCTCTCACAAGGAACGTCATGGCAGTGATTGACAAGCCAGCGGGCCAATCGTTTACGCGATCATCGGCTGATGTTTTTAAGGCCCTACCTCGTGCACAGATGAAGTCTATTAATACTATTACTTTCAGTGCACCTAATTAATAGTCTTTTATCAGTTAGTAAAGACAGTTTCAAGTAATATTGCAAAAATGTATAAAACAAAACATCCTCTTTAGCACCTTTAACATTAAAAACACAGACAGCATGTTTATTAAGCTGCTGGCCCTTTAAGACCGAATGCACCACGGAACAAATATACTGTATACATTTTATTTCTCAACTTTTTTACGTTCACTTAACCCTGTAAAACCCAAATATAGAAAAAAAAAAGAGCAAAAAATGTTTTGACCTCTCAGATATTGTTTTAGGAGGCCTCTGATGTAGAAATTAAAGATTTTTCAAATTTTTTACTTTTTAGTAAGTTTTTATGGAAATGTTGTAATATTGCAACGTTGGGCCTAGATAGGAGCAGAATTTCTGTATTTGTACTCACTCTGAACAGATATACAGAGCATTTAAGCATTCATTTGCAGAGTTGATTGCTTACATAGCCCCATAACAGTATATATCATGAGTAATAATCACACAACAATCATATTTTTTATGAATAAGCATTTATTAATAAAAATATCTACAAAAACTTGTATTTATAAAACTTTTTCTTCTATCACTTTCAGTGTGGTTTGAATGAAGTCTGTGTTTTGCAGTGATCGTCCCTAAGACAGTTCTTTTCATCTGAGAAGCACAGGCGAACATTGCACTTGCAACAGTGTATTTGTGTATCCACTATTGCAGTGTCTACAGCATCCTCTCTTCTTTACTGGGAAATGTGCAATCATGTCGTTGCGTACATCCAGTGGGGGGTTCTTGGCATTCTGAAATGGAAAAAGTAAAAAAATTAATGAGTGAATAATACAAATGGGTCTTATATTGTAGTAGATAAACTGAAAGAATACAGGTTGGTAGACCATGTGTCAAGGGTAGAGATCTAAGTATATTATCCATCAAAAAGTATTATAATTTCAATGCAAATGCTAATCAAAATTCCACTACTACATTCAAACAATACTGTCTGGCTGGCCTATTATGCTCTCTACTTATCATACTAAAGGAACACATGCATCCCCCCAGAGCACTTATAGGTTCATATTCAAGACCATTCACACCTGTCCCTGAACAATGCAAAAGGCATCCCCCAAAATCATTCAGAGCTCCTAATGCTATAAACTGCTACTTGGCCAACACTCAAAAAAAATCTCAGGATCATTTAGAAGTTAAAAAAACAAATAAACTACATAGATACAGGGAGTTTCACTGCTCTGGATGATGGAGTTTTAAATCCCACATACAGTTTATTCCTGTGTTTAATTATGGTCTAAACTAAACTAAGTACAAATTTAACAGAAAAGCACATTTAGAACTTAGTTACAATGAATCTAACAGTTTAAATTTCAATTTGTGACCATGTGAGAAGTGCAGTGTCCTTATGTAACATGTAGGAGCAAAGGGTATTTTGACTACCACTCTAGCCCAACATTGTAGAATTATAACATGGACTTAACAAGCTCTAAATCAAATTTGATTAATGTTTTCCAAAATAACGAAATATATCTGTGTTCTAGACACTGTAATGAACACCCAAAAAAAAAAAATATGTAAGGAAATTTACTTACTTGAATCTTGATAAATCCAGTCATGTAAAAAAAAGGAGATGAGCTTGACGTGAAGTCTGCAGGTAGAGTAACTTCATGGCCAGATGACCGGACCTATAAACACTTATTCTATCCAATAGCATTTTGAGGATAAACAATAGAACCCATTAACTATGTAAATGTGGTCTTGAGAGAAAAAAACAAAACATTTGCAAGCCTTCTTTAAAAATTGTTGAAAGTGGTGATGTAATTCTGCAGTAGTGGCCTTTACAGTGTTAAGACATTACCAACTATGTGTACAAGGATACTCACTAAAAAGGGCATTTTTACATAATTTTGTGTGAATTGGTCAGTTCAAGTGCAAAAGGATGTGAAAGAGAATTAAATTCTGTATTTAAGCACTGTCTAGACGCTTCCTTCTGTGCGCGCGCTTCGGATGCCTGTGCACAGTAAACTTCTTGTCCTATAATAATGTAGGGAACCACTCATTATACATAAATCACATAACAGTTCAAATTTTTACTAACATACGATTTAGTTTTAATCCAAATGATTCTTTGATGAAAAGACAGTTCAAAAGAACAGCATTTATCTGAAATAGAAAGCTTTTGTAACATTATAAATGTGAATTTCTTTCAATCAATCAATCAATCAATCAATCAATCAATCAATCAATCAATCAATCAATCAATCAATCAATCAATCAATCAATCAATCAATCAATCAGTCAATCAATAATTCTTACTGACCCCAAACTTTTGAATGGCAGTGTATAATGTTCCATCCAGTCAATAGGGTCCAATGTTGTTTTGGTCCCAAATGACTTTCATCGTATAGATAAACTACAGATATAGTCATACAGGTTTGGAATGACATGTTGGTGAGTAAATGTAAGGATTCTTATTTTTATTTTTTTAGGTGTAAATGATGCAAGGATTTTTTTTTTTTTTATATTAGTATTATTTTCTGTTTGTTTTATATATGAATTATCCCTTTAAGATCACCACAGAATGGGTTGGTGCTGTTCATTAAGCCCTGAGGGGGCGCTGTGGTGCACTTCATCGTAGTCAGCAGGGCGTAGCTTGGGATGTGAAATGCTTTTAATTAACTTTAATGATGCCAGGGGCCTCAGTCACAGGATGATCAACCCTATGTACCACAAGTGTACCACAAGAGTGGCTGACAGTGGGAAAGGTGGTGACAAAAAAAAAAAAAAAAAAAAAAGGAAAGAAAGAGAAAGACAACAGCCCTCTTCACCTTCCTTATTGGCGGAATAAAATATGCAACAATAGCGGATATTCCGGGCTCCTAATTACCAAATGTTTACAGTGCACCGCCTCTATCTCTACCCTTAGGCCTCTATTTCATGAACCTGAGATTTCAACAAAGGAGGTAGAACAAGTGAGACAGAGAAGAAGAAGAAAAAACCATGTCAGGCATTTTACTTTGTTCCACGAGCACAGAGAAGAGTGCAGCTGTGCTGGGTGCCCATGATGGGTTCTTACTAATCCCAGGGGAGACACTGTTCAGACACACAGACCTGGACCTTTGGCTAACTTGTTCCTAATGTGCATAAATTGAATTAATACAACTGTCTTTGTATATTTAATTATCCATTCTGGCCTTATGTGGATGTTCTGTACTATTGTTGGCAGTAACGACTAAAGATGAAGCAAATCCAAAATTTCCTGTTTATTGCACATAAAGCACATAGACACAGCTTTTAATCTCTCATTTCGAGAGGTTAAAATTAACAAGCTTGTGTCAAACAACTACTACTATCAGTCTCAAGCCGCACCTGCATGGGTGGCAGAGCTTGTTTTTGTTCTTTCATGTTGAAGCTAGGATCAGGGAGAAAGAAAAGGTCAAATACTTCCACGTTTGGGTTTGTGTTTATGTGTCATACATTTTCACTGCCATTTGTTTGTTCTTGGCATCCATGGCTGGCAGAAGTAAAAAAGAATGCCTGAAACGAGACCCATCTCAAGTCTTTAGCGTTTTTAGTGGTAATAAAAAAGAGGAAACCCTCTTGAGTTTGAACAGAAAAAATGAAGCAGAAATATTTCCTCTCCCTACCCCCTCTTTTGTCTGTAATGGTGTATTAAAGCCATATTTTATGTCTCTGCTGACATATATACGTTGTGCCTTAAACAATATGAACTATGTGTTAAGATATAAATTGCTTATACCATTGGATTTCTTATTGTGACACTTCAATCCTGGAATTTTATAGAATTTTTTTTTTTTTTTTTTTTTTCCACATTTTCTCCAGTGCCAGCAAATGTGGTAGCCGATTGTCATAAAACATCCATTATCGGAAAGACGAGCTGTGTTCTGGTGAACCGGAGAGCTGTGACATGCAGTTAAATAGTACAGATGACAACTTTCATACATGTTAGACAATTTTCTTTCTTTCTTTTTTTGGTAGAATCCTTCATAAAATGATATATATAGTGATTTATTATTTAAAAAAAAAAATAATTAACAAAAACATAACAAAAAAAAAAACATGTTTAAAAAAAAAAAAAATGCCTCTACATACTATGAGATTGAGGATTTGGGGTCAGTAACTCTCTAAAGCTCACCAAGCATTTATTTGATCAAAAATACAGTAAAGCAGTAGTACATAAGTTAAATAAAATATTTAAGTTAAAATAACCATTCTCTATTTTAAAAAATTATAAAATGAAATTTATTCCTGTGAGCTATATAAAAAAAAAAAAAAAAAAAAAAAAAAAAAAAAAAAATTTTTACATTTTTGGCAGATAATTTTATTCATAGAAACATTTTATCAGTTCACAAATTCCCTAGCAATTGAACTGATGTTAGTGACATGTTTTGTTGTTTGAGCTCCAGGAATTTTATTAAAACAAGTAGATATGCTGTGTGGTCTTTATGGAGTCCAAGACTGGAGGGTCAGTGTTCTCAGAACAGAGCCGTGATACAGCACAGGCAATGCGATTAGTCACGGGTTAAACCTTAACACATGCTGAATCCTGCATGATCACAGATAACCACACACTCAAATGGAGGAAGACTGAGTGTGAGTAGCAGCTCTCTGTCTCTCTGCAATGTGGCCATCAGTAGCTCGCAATCGTGGAGGAGGAGAACGACTGCGTGCCATTCCACCATTAATGTGTCTGACACATAAATCAGAATAACAAACAGCTCACCCTTGACAAACTCTTTCTCATTACTCTCACTCACTCTTTCACTTCTCTGCTTTCTTGCTCACACACTCACACACAACATGTTTCCTCTGGGCCGTGATTGAGAACTTCCTTTCTCCGCCTCAGCCTCTCTCTCTCTCTCTCTCTCTTTCTGTCCAAAGACACCGCCCTTTTTTCCCTGGCTCATGAATATTCAAATCCCTGTTACATGATGTCAACACTGACAACATCAAAACCACCACAGAAGCAGCCTGTTTGTTTCCAGTCAGCACCTGATCATAAAGACTGAATCGGTCTCAAATCCCAGAATGCCTCAGTGTCTGCGGCCCCACTACTGCTCCACTGGGGCTGTGCCTCATAGCAACCTGGTGTGTTTCCCTTCAAACAGGAACCCGCAGACAGACTGCTGTTGTTTTGCTCTACTCTGTCATTACTTCTCATTGACTAAATGATGGATATAGCAGTCCAGCATGACAGCGGCGGTGATGGGAGCCAAAGCCTTTAGGGAAGGTGGATTACGCCAGGGCTATGCTCACCAAAGACTTTGAGGGGGAAAAGTCTCTAATATTTGATGACTGGTTTACGAATCGACTAACAGTAATGTCAAGTGATGCAAACCACTAAAATTGTCAAATTTCTCCATTTTGAATTGAAAACATTACATGATTCATGTAATTCACAGCTGAATGTGATGAGAAAAGA
The DNA here is from genome assembly GCF_024489055.1 of Chanodichthys erythropterus. NCBI lineage: Eukaryota > Metazoa > Chordata > Actinopteri > Cypriniformes > Xenocyprididae > Chanodichthys > Chanodichthys erythropterus. The sequence continues at coordinate 21,102,719 of NC_090231.1, read as the reverse complement.
AACATTAAAAGAGCCCACAATTATGCACACAATTAAGGAAATGGCTTCATTAATCGGGATACATTTTTAAAAAAGGGTTTCCGTTTCAGAATGCTCTCCATTCCCGTTAGCATTTTCAAGTGTTTTCCAAAAGTTTCTTGTCCACAATGAAACATCAGGAAATGCTTAAATCATTTTACTGTGTATGCGTAAAACATATAAGCTCACTGAGATGATACAGAGAGACCAGACAAAGTTCTCAAACTATTTTCTGACACAATCATTTTATTAGCAAAATATCCAACCACTTACTGGTGCATTCAGGTCATACTCAATCGCCATTCCACTTGGAATGGTCTAAAACACAATTGTTACAGCAATTGCTGACCAAGTATTTCAAGGCTGAGAATTGGCTACTGATACAGCAAGAACCACAGGAACAGCACGATCAGCTATATGCCCTATAGAGAATGATTGAGTTAAAGACTCAGCCTGTCGTCTAGAGTTTCATGACAGAACTTTGTATATACCTCTACAGGTTCAATATGGTCACATGACTAAACGTGTCAGAGTTTTCAAAAACCTCCATTCTTACAGTCCACACTACAACGCAAAAACTACGTTTTCACTTTGGAAAGCGTTTTCGCAGGACAAAAACAACGTCTCAGTGTAGGTCAAAACGTAGAAAAAAAGATGTATTTTCAAAAGTATCTGGATTAATGTAGACATAACCGATATGAATGTGTAAATGTGTGCATATTAGTTTTGTCAAAAATATCTATATTTCAATATGTATTGCTACTGAAATATTTTAAACTGTTCAATACCGCTTTTCTGCAGTACCGATATACCGATACTAGCTGCGCATTCTCACTGTCTTTTCTCTCCGACAGCAAACTGATAAACATCCGCCTCCTCTCACTCACAATGCTTGTATCGCACATAATTGTAGTCATTCCAGCAGGTTTGTCACTCACACAAAAAGAGCATGCACCACTGATCTGTATAAGTGGCGGTCACATAAAGCTGCCTCTCAAACAGCTGTGAGTACCAAATTGACTTCTTTTTCATGGCTTATTGCTCTAAAACGGTTAAATACAAACATAATTATGTCAAAATGCCCGTCTTGCAGAGTATTCATGTAAATACAGTCAGTTTTGAAATGTAAATAGTTGAATAAAAACATGTTGTTTAACAGTATATTGGATCCATGCATAAGCTCTTAAAGTGACAGCATTCTAATAAACTTGCTGTTGTCTGTCATGTTAATAAAATAACGAAAGACAAAGAAAATCACTCGTTGCTCTTGAATGAATAACTTTTGTAACTTTAATTGTAAGCATTAATCTGTATTTAATTTTTACAATGAAATCTATCCAGTGTTATTTTACATTTGATTACTTTCATTTCTTACCTGAATACTACTGTTAAACTTAAAGCCATGTTTTTTATTTGTGCTACCATATGCAATTTTTTTATTTATTCTTATTATATTATTTTATTTATTTTTTTGTAAATGTAGCTCAACGATTCAAATATAGCCTCCCTGTGCTATGTGTAAGATATTACAACAAAATTACCAAAATTATATATATATATAAAAAAAAAAAAAAAAAAAATATATATATATATATAAAATAAACAAATTATCTTTATGGCAGTATACATGGCAGTTTTCCCCATGGTATCGAAAATTGTATCAAATATTTATTTTTTTCAAAGTATCATATTGTTGGAAATTCCAGTATCGTGACAAAACTAGTGCATTTTAAATTTAAAAAAGTATTTGCAAACAGCTCAAATGCATTACTTTACAATACATTTTTCAAGTTTTTTAATGCATGTCTTTCTATTTCTTTATTCCAAATCCTTTTGAATCCTATAATAATTTTATTCCTTTAAACAAAGACCATTACTACCATCCCCCCTAATGTTCAAGACATGGTCACGCCCTTGGATTACATAGCCCAAGGAAGAGTACTGTAGACCGATGGTGAGAGAGACACACATTTGGAGACTGACAGGTGGTGGGTGTGCATGAGGCGAAAGGTACTGAAGAGACTGGCATTTAAATACAAACATATGTTGAGACACACACACACACACAAACACTTTCCACTCAATATTAAACAAGACAATGAAGTAGAGGAGTGAAAAAAAGGGGTGACGTAGTATAGTTTGTTGTGACATCCTCTCCATAAACCCCCAGTTCTTCTTTCAAACTGTGCCAAACTTTTGAAGAGATGCGCTCCGTCTCTCTCTCTCTCTCTTTTTGTCAATATCTCTCTCTCAGTTTATAAATTCCCCCCTCCCGTCATGGAATACACCCACACACACCCCTCCGCACGGCTCCACAGATCTTGGCACATCCCCTTCTTTCTGACAGGCAAATCAAACCAATGTGAGTGATAGAGAGCAGAGCAGTGTGTGTGCGTGTGTATGAGGGATAACAATCAAAAGAATGAGAGAGTACAGGTGTTTGGGTTTACGAGACAAGCACAGTTGCCTAGGTCTTTGACAGCTGTTGATGTTATCACAGACACTTATTGGCTGCGAGTTTGAAAGGCAGCCGGGGGGGTGTGGAGATTGGGCAAGAGACACAGGGAGAGAGCAAGAGAGAGAGTCAGAAACTAGAAGTTGGAAGAGGGGGAGCAATGGGCCTCCCCTTTGAAACCTCCCTGTGCTAGATAACATTTGGCTGAACTTTCCAATGTGAACCTCCTCCTGACATGCAGCAATCTGAGAAAGAGAGACAGAGAGAGAGAGAGAGAGAGAGAGAGATGAAGACAAGTAGAAAAAATTATTGACTGGAGCATTTCACGTCTATTAGGAGTAGCAGCAAAGGGGATCCGTTCTAGAGGGGTCATGGGGGAATGTCTCACCAAGCTGACAGGCATCACGTTAATCAGGAGGAAGTGCGTTCGGTTGCGTCCAGAGTCCTACCCAAACGGCAACCTTCCAGTCTCTCTCTTGAATCCAACACGGAAGTAACTTAAACTGCAATTCATCGACTGGCCGCTAGAGACTGGCTCCAAAATCTCATAAAAAAATTTTTACAGCCTGGTACAAAAAGTGGTTTTGGTCAATATTGGGTAGCTAATTTTGCCCTTCATGACAACTGTGAGGGTGGGGGGGTATGGATTTATTATTTTTATTTTTTATAACCTATCCGTTCAAATTATATTAATATATGGATATATATATATAAATATAATATATATATATATATATATATATATATATATATATATATATATATACAGCTATGGAAAAAATTAAGAGACCACTCCAAGTTCAGAAATCAATGTTAAGTGGTCTCTTAATTTTTTCCATAGCTGTATATATATATATAAATTATATGGAGAAGTTCTTCCTGTAAGTTTTACGCGTACAGACGGCACTGTTGTCAAAATGATCCCCATTCATACGAATCCGTGAAAATGACTAAAAACGCTGCATTCTGCTGGCAGGCCATTAGATGGCGATGAAACGCTATAGACTGAAGATGTAATGCAAATGTGCATGACGTCATCGTTTTCACAGATACATGATTTTGTTGTTTACACGGAGACCGTTATCAAAAACTTGCACTTTGAAACTCGTTTTCAAAAGTTAGCATTTTCAGGCCACCAAAACGCCACTGTCGTGTAAATGAACGGCCAAAACACATAAAAAGTTTTCTGTTTTTAGTTGAAAATGGTGTTGTGTAAACAGCCCCTTAAAGTTCTGCATAATTAAGGGCGTGACCACTTGAGTGACAGGTGGACTATTGCTGCTGCCACTACTTTGTTTGTCTGCTGTCTGTTAGCTTCACTCACATCCAGCCCATTTTCGGTTATACGGGAGTGATATACGATGACGTGCTGCCAAGATGGCGACGGCCCACTTTTGGCTTCAAAAATGCTCTTCAGAAACATATGGGTGATGTCACGTACACTACGTCCATTGTTTTATACAGTCTATGGTCCTACCTCACACCAACCAGAGGTCGCTGAACAAAACAATGAACGGAACAAAAAAAACACAAGTGCAAAGCAGCCATTAGAGGCCATCTGACCAGTTTCATATACTGTACAGTAAAACCTTCCTGTTCCTTTTTCCTTCATTTTCACATTCAATTAAGCCAAAACAACACGGATGTAATGTGCAGCTATGGAAAGGATGTGCGTTCTCACAATGAGAATTCTCACATGAGCAGATTGTCCCATTAGAACTTTAAAAACGTTTTGGCTATTGCTATCATAGACCAATGAATTGAGCATAATTTATGATGATAAGATTATGATTATGTCCTTTGGCTCACTTTTGTTCATACCCAAATACATACACTGTACCAGAGGTCTTCACCCACTGTCCTGCAGAGTTTAATTCCAACCCTAATCAGCTAATCAAGCTCTTTAGAATCACTTGAAAGGAGCAGGGTGAAGACACTATGCCGCTCAAAAAGTTGGGGACAGTAAGATTTTTTTTTCTTTATTCAGCAAGGATGCTTTAGATTATTCAAAAGTGACAGTGAAGACTTCATCTATAAATAAATGTTATTTTGAACTTATTTTGAACGTTGTTCATCAAAGAATCTACAAAAATATTAAGCCGAATAAGTGTTTTTAACACATAATAATAAGAAATGTTTCTTGAGCAGCAAATCAGCATATCAGAATGATTTCTGAAGGATCATGTAACCCTGAAGACTGGAGTAATGATGCTGAAAATTCAGCTTTTTATCACAGGAATAAACAACATTTTAAAATATATTAAAATAGAAAACAATTATAATAAATTGTAATAATATTTTACAATATTGCTGTTTTTACTGTTTTTTTTTTTTTTGATTAACTGAATGCTGCTTTGGTGAACAAAAGAGATTATTTCAAGTATGCATTAAACTACAATAGAATTTTTGTTTCACTTAGGCCCCGTCCACACGGAGACACGTTTCAGTGAAACCGCACAAATTTTTTATCGGATAGGCGTTTCGTCCACACGGATCCGGCGTTTTCGAAAGGTGAAACCGGTATTTTTTTAAAGCGGGTCCCAGAGTGGAAAAATTTGAAAACGCCGGCTTGGCGTCGTTGTGTGGACGGGGCAATCCGTATATTTTCTGAAACGTTGATGTCATCACCCCACGTGCCGACCCTAGTCAGACGCGCTAACACCACAAAACACCACCAACAACAGCAATAGCTGACTCTACATGCTTGTGTTGGTGCTGCAGAAGCTATTGAACCAAAATAAAGTGTTATTTCTAAGCTTTGCTAAAGTTTGTTTTCAGCGCGCAAGGTTTATGCGCATGCTCCAAGTCTTCTTCGCTGCTTTAAGTGCATTTCTGCAGCAGAATTACAGCGGCACATAATGGTCTGGCATGTATACTACATCGTTTTGAGTCGTTTCAGTGGTTTCGTGTGGACGCAGATATTTCTTGAGACGAGGGAAAAAAAAGATCGGTTTAGGGTAAGCTCCGGCTTCGTGTGGACGTAGCCTTAGGGATGTCACGATATCAGATTTTTCACTACACGGTTATCGTGGCCAAAAGAATACATGACAACAATATATCACAATATCCATAGAAATCTTGAAAAATAATAATAACCAGATATGAAGAAAATGTGAATGGTGCTTGCCGTGCACAACTACACTGTTTTGAGTCAAAAAAGCTCACACCCATGTCTCTACGATAATCTGAGCATGTTGCTAGCATGATGCTAACACAATTAGCATGTTGTTAGCATACTGCTAACATGATTAGCATGTTGCTGACATGTTTTATTTAACATTTTTGATATATTTTAACCTTTAGCTAATTGCTTTTAGTGTGTAGCTATTCACTGCTAACATGACTAGCATGTTCGAAGTCCTGTTTGCTACCATGAGTCAAAAGAGTCAACCCCCATGTCTGTACGATGTTCTGATGCAAAAAATATAGGTCTTGCTAAACTGTTGCTAGGGAACTCTGTTTGGTTGCTAGGGGGTGACTTGGCAGCTGCCATTGATGATACGAGGTCTGTTTGACATCGGCTGTGGCTGGATACAACCGATCTGCGAGTCCGATCTCCCTGGAGTCAGGGAGGAGCTAAAAACAGAGGCGTGAAGTAGGACACTTTCTGCTTGCCGTAGTGACGCTCGCGCTGCGTTTGCATACATCACAGTCACATGACATCGGCGCAGTCTCAGGTCGGACAAAATTTCTAACCGGCATGCACTGCTTCAAGTCAGATGCCGATTGGTCTGTGCAGTGCTGCGTGAAGTTGAACAAGCCTACTATAAAGGCTGATTGCCAGTATGAATGATATAAACAACCCCCCTGCCTGTATTCAGATGAAGATATCCCTCTTTGTGTTTGGGTTGCTAGGGTGCTCAACAATGGTTGCTAAGGGTGTGGCTAGGAAGTAGAGAAGGTGATTTGTGATTGGCTGTTAGCCAAACAGGCCTACCCTCATGTTTCTATGACACTTCTATCCAAAGATTTCCCTTTTGATCTCTTTGAATGGAAGTGTATGGAACTTGTTGCTAGGGTGCTCTAACTGGTTGCTAGGGCATGTTTTGGTAGCTTCATGATGAAAATGAGCCCACTTCGATGTCTATATGACATTGTGCTGCAAAGATCCCTATCTGGGCCATTTATAATGGCAGTTTATGGGATCGGTTGCTAGGGTGCTGTAAATGGTTGCTAGAGCGTGGCTTAATAGCTTCACAATGATCCTGAGAGACTGACTGGTTGCCTGAATAAAATGAGGCCACCCCCTTGTCGTATTCGTATGTAACAAGGTTTAGTGGACTTTCTCACATTTTACTCTTACTATTGTCAGAAGGCTCAGTTTCCATTTGGGCATATTTTGTACTGGGGAAGTTTTGACTTCCAGAAGTTATAGTACACTTTCGTAATACATTGAATGCTTGTCTCAGAAGATCAAGAAAAAAGAAATTGCTTCAAGATATCTCCCCTCTAATACACATATTTAAATTCTATATATGGAGCGTCATGTTATGGTTCAGCCTGATCCTGATCCTGATCCCTCTCATTCCTCAGAGGCAACCATACAGAGAACTGAAAGAAACCAAGATACAAGCCACCCAAAAGTGATATCGCAGGATTTCCCTCTAAAACTATTTTCCCTTTCCGTTCGAGACAAAACATAGACCCTGGCAGCGATTCAATAAAACTGAAAAGGATGGTATGTTACATATAATCTTTTTTTCCTCTTCCACTTCTTTTTGTTTTACCATTTTCTTTTATTCTGTTCATGTTAATTTGCTCTGTGTAAGTGTTCTGTATGGTAATGGGTCAGACTCATCCCAACACCACATATAAAAATGTCAGACTCCACGGGAGTTAAAAAAAAAAAAAAAAAAGTGTTAGAAAATATAGAAATCTGAGAAAATGAGTCCCCGTCTTACTCTCGCTCTATTTTCTTCCACAAAATATTAATTTCCACCTCAGATGCTAGTGATTGATACTCAGCATGGTGAACTAATAGCTGAAATTATATTTGGTAATAATTCATGTTCGGCGGTCTCCTATGAGCTCTGTGTGGCCCCCCTGTCTAATTCAGCTTTGGGAAGCCAATATGAATTTCATGTTTAACCAAGTTCTACTTGATTTCTACAGGGAACACTCTCCGACCATACACTTTTGCTCTGTATAAATTCATATTGTAAGGCCTTTTAAGGTTACAATGTCATTTGTCATAATGACATAAATGATTCATAAACTGAGCACCTCATCTCAGCTTGTTCGTTCATTAGCGCTTTGCTTCCTGTAACAACATCTACATATTTGGGCCTTACACACATTTTATTGTTTGTGTCCATATGTGTTTACGTGGCTTTTATTTTTATTTATTTTTTTATTATTTTTTTTTTTTTACAAATGCATATTTTAAATGAGCGACATAAAGCTCCACCAAGGGAAGAAGAATAGGAAGTGGTCATTAAGGAAAAGAGCAATACATGTTTCTCACTCTTTTTTTTTTTCGCCTAATACAACAGATGACAAATTGTGTCCCCCAGGTTGCTCTTGTTATTCTACAATTACAGTAGGTACGGTTGTAAGAGGTGTGCTCCCCCACAGGCTTTTTTTTTTTACTGCCATTGAACAAATGATGTTTGGAAAGACATTCTACAAAAATAGACTGAAGATGGGCAGGATACATAAAAAAAATTACATGCTACACTACCGTTCAAAAATTTGGGGTTGGTAAGAATGCACGTTAGAGATTAATATTTTGTAAATGAAGTGGTAAATTATGTTTTTGTTTTGTTTTTGTTTTTTGTGCAAAGTATTCACGTCACTTGATAAAATTGTTAAACCACACGGATCACATGAATTACTTTTATGATGTCTTTACTACCTTTCTGGGGCTTGAAAGTGGTAGTTGTGTAAGGAGGGACAGAAAGCTCTCAGATTTTATTAAAAAGATCTTCATTTGTGTTCTGAAGATGAACGAAAGTCTTGTGGGTGTGGAACGTGTCAGTTGAACGATGGTCAGTAATTAATGAGTTTTTTTTATTTCTGGGTAAACTAACCATTTAATCAGTTTAAAGGTGCCCTAGATAGTTTTTTTACAAGATGTAATATAAGTCCTAGGTGTCCCCTGGATGTGTCTGTGAAGTTTCAGCTCAAAATACCCTATAGATTTTTTTTTATAATTTTTTTTATCTGCCTATTTTGGGGCATCATTAACTATGCACTGATTTTTTTTCAGCATGGCTCCTTTAAGAGATGCGCTTCCTCTGCCCCACGAGCTCTCGACTATATATACATTGCATAAACAAAGTTCACACAGCTAATATAACCCTCAAATGGATCTTTACAAGATGTTCGTCATGCATGCTGTATGCATGCTTCGAATTATGTGGGTAAAGTATTTATTTAGATGGTTACGTTTGATTCTGTGTGAGTTTGAGGCTATACTCTGTGGCTAAAGCTAACATTACACACTGTTGGAGAGATTTATAAAGAATGAAGTTGTGTTTATGAATTATACAGACTGCACATGTTTAAAAATGAAAATAGCAACGACTCTCGTCTCCGTGAATACAGTAAGAAACAATGGTAACTTTAACCACATTTAACAGTATATTAGCAACATGCTAATGAAGCATTTAGAAAGACAATTTACAAATATCACTAAAAATATCATGATATCATGGATCATGTCAGTTATTATTGCTCCATCTGCCATTTTTCACTGTTGTTCTGGCTTGCTTACCTTGTCTGTGCACAGATCCAGACATTAATATTGCCTTTCCTTGTCTAATGCATCAAATGGGCTGGCATTATGCAAATATTGGGGTCATACATATTAATGATCCCGACTGTTACGTAACAGTCGGTGTTATGTTGAGATCTGAGTGTTTTCCGGAAGTCTTTTAAACAAATGAGATTTACATAAGAAGGAGGAAACAATGGGGTTTGAAACTCAATGTATGTCTTTTCCATGTACTGAACTCTTGTTATTCAACTATGCCAAGGTAAATTCAAATTCTGATTCTAGGGCACCTTTAACATATCATTGCTGAATAAAGTATCACTATTTAAAAAAAAAAAAAAAAAACTTGACCCCAAACTCTTGAACGCTATATATTACCATTATTTTCTTCCCCTTTGGACTACTTGTTGGATTTTTATGTCAGCCCAAATTTTAAATCCTAAGTGTGTAACTTGTGACCGTGTGAACTAATTGGTGGGCGCATGACGTGGCAGCACTCACGGTTGGTCTGTTCAGTCTTCTCAAAGAAGTTGGAAAATGCCAATAAAAACAACAAAAGACAAAAGGCTGAAACAACTAAAATAGAAATGCCAGCGTGTCAGAAGGCATTTGTCCTGCTTGAGTTTGAAAAACATATTGAACGTGTTCATGTCCATACAAATCCATGGCTCAGTGGAGTAAATTCAGAAAGGCTAAAACACTAAAGCACACATTCCAGGGTTAAAGAGATTAAAAAATGCCATCATCATTTACTTGCACTCATGTCATTCTTTTTTCTTTAAAACACAAATGAGATATATTCAATGAAATTTGACAGATTTCTGCCCCTCCATTGAAAGTCCATTCCATCAAAACTTTTTAAGTTTCAGAAAGTTTATAAAGACTTTGTAAAAGTAATCCATATGAATTAAGTGGTTTAATCCAAGCCTTCTGAAGAGAGATGATCACTTCATATATCAAAGAGATTTAATTTATGCTTTTATTAACATATAAACATTGATCAAAGCACATAAATAGAGCACATCAAATATGGTAAGCGGAAGCTCTAACGTACTTGCTTGACACAAGAGAATGTTTGAACTTCTGCTTTCCATATGTACTGTATGTGCATTGATCAATGTTTACTGTATGTGTGAATTTTACACTGAATTTTAAATGTAACATTTACAAAGGACAAGACTGATTTTCATGTTATGGACAAAAACAAAAAAAAACAAAAAAATCTATACCGTTTTGGAACAACATGATGACAGAATTTTCATTTTTGTGTGAACAATCCCATAAACAGAAATGAAGAGTAGCCAAAAGAAATCTATTCCCAAAATAATCCTGGCTTTTCCTTATCTCTGAAGTTTTGATTACGAGATGGATGTTAACACCATGAAGTGTTGGTGGTCTAAAAGAGAGAGTGTTACAAGTTAATTTGGAGTGAACATGGTGGAGACAAGGAGGGGTCTACAGGTTAGACGAGGTGATTTTGAGCTTATTGGGTGTCAGTCAAATCTCCTCTTGTGCATCTGCCTCAAATAAAAACATTAACGTGCAGCCCAGAGGATACACACTCATCAACAAGTGGTTTCAATCACCGTTAGCCTGTGATGCTTGAGGAATGGCGGGGGGGCTGGAAAGGGATGTGTCCCATTGGCCATAAAAAGTGAGCCTGAATTTGGCTCTGTTTGAAACACAGGAAGATTTATCTGCAGAAGGATGAGTTCACACACAGTGTCAGTAACGGCCTGAGAGGATGACCGTCACCCCAGCCGGAGAGGTGTGTTTGGAGCTTGAAGTTTAAACCTGTGTTATTGTTGGCAAGAATCATGGGATGAGAACATAAGCACCAAAACTGTCCATACTATCAACAAAATTCCAGTCTTCTGCAACTTTACTCATTTTGATTGATTGAATGAGTGTCTGTTTTTTTTTTCTGTTTTTTTTTTCTTTCTGTTTCTGTTCACTTGTCTATCTGTGTCCATCTCATCTTTTCTCCAAACTTCTCCAGGATCTTTTCCACCTGACTAACTCCAGCAGATGAACGCAGAGCGGCCTTATTAACTGAATACGAATGAGCTCCAAATGCACTGCATCTGCAAAAATTAATTATGCACTTTATGATTTTAATAATATGTAATGAAAAGAACAGAAGGAAGGATGAGAAGGGGGGGAAACAGGTTCTGTCTTTTATCATGAAACCCTTTCCAAATTTAGAAGTGCTGTGTGGAGAAGCTTCCCTTTCGCTTTGAGGTAAGGAGGTTTTTTGACTTAAGGAAAAAAAGGGGAAGGACAAGAGGAAAGGAATTAAAAAGGAATGAGCGAGCCCCCAACCACAGGCTCATTTTGGTAATTAGCTATAGCCACCTCAGCATTTTTTAATGAAACATTTCTAAAGTACACGATAGGAAGTTCCTCATCTCACAAACTCTCTCTCTCTATTGTGGTTCGGGACAACAACTGTCCCATCCGAGCATGCACAACATATGCATGAAGAAGAAACAGTGTGTGTGTGCATATGCACATTAACTTGTGAGTGTGTCTTCCTTCTTAAACAGCCCGCTAATCACACAAATTATTGCATCTAATTACCGCACAGGCTCTAATTAATTCCTCCAGTATCACATCATTTAGTACGCATTCACACCACAGCACCTGTTTTCGGCAAATCCGCACTGTTAATTTGCTTATAAAATAAACAGCATTAGCATAAAATGTTTAATAATAGGTTTAACCATTTGGCTGTCCCGTGTCTCGGCAGCACAGAGAGGTCAGCCGATAGCGAGGCCACCGAATCACCCACCCCATTGTTCTGGCTCCTACCCCATCGCACTCCAGTTCATATTAATAAAACGAGATCACTCACCACTAATTAATACAAGCATGCACTGCTAATTACTGCTCTGTACAACAAGCCAGTTGATGAACCTCCTTTAGAAAGAAGGATAGGAGAAAAGAGGACGAAAGAGACAGGAAGGCAAGCACACCGTAAGTAGACTGTCGGAAAGGAAAGAGCAAAATGGGTCACAGACAGGGAGAGAAGGATCAAGATGATAAATAGATAATCATGATGGACTGATAAAATGTGCTGTTGATGTAATTCAGTGGTAACACTTTGATTCTTTTGAAACATTTTTTGGTCCTCATGAAGAATTATTAGTCATATTAAGTGATGTTTTTTTTTTTTTTTTTTTGAAAATGTATGAATGCATGACATTTTCTGTGATGGGTAGGTTTAGGGTTAGGGGATAGAATATACAGTTTGTACAGTATAAAAACCATTACGCCTTTGGAATGTACCCACAATTCACAAAAACAAACGCGTGTGTGTGTGTGTGTTCATATACTGGCAATGCAATATTGTAATATTTTATCCAAATATGAATAACAGGTTGTCCAAAAAAGCCAAACCAATGTGGATTGTTGATTGATGGATATGGTTCATTGCTAATCGCTAGTAATTCAGATGTGTTTATTGTATGAAATTCACAAACTGACAAATAGCCAAACATCTGCACATAATATTTCAATTAGCAATTTTGTATTACATGACTTTTTTCACCCACACTGCATAGCTTAGCATGTGGAAAAAAGAAAGAAAGATATATGTGTGTGCATGTGTGAAATACTTTACAAGCTTCATTTTGTCAAATGTTGTGAAAAGAGTGTCTGTGCTCTATTTCTTAAAAATAAAGAATAAAAATATATATATACATATATTTGATTTTCTATATAATGCAAATACACTGATACATTTTTAAATTTGGCTCAAGTGTTCAAATACTTTTGAGGCTGGTGTATGTTTAGACACTTAAAAACATATTTAAGCACATGTGTATTGTGAAGTATCTTTGGGATGAGACCTCTTGAATGACTGTAAATATCCCATTACACTAATGCTTGTTTCTTTGTACACTCTTCCCCCTACTGGTGTGAAGATATAATTATGGTGCTGTCATCAGTTTACATGTTACTGCTCAGCTCACACCACTCAGCTCTGTATTAAAAACTGATGGAACCTTAATCAAATCTGATGGGTTTCCATTCCAACCCACAAATTTGTAAAGAAAGAATTATAATGATAAAAAAAGTGATACAATATTCAGTGAAATTGCAAACACATGCAGTGTGAACTGAATCACAGAAATGCCACTATATTTGATGTCTCACAAAATAAATAAGTGAATAAATAAATAAAGCATGAATATAAACACACAATGCCTTATTTGTAATACATAGTTTGTCATATAAGGGCCACCAGTGAACAAACTAATGCTGTATAGGTGCCTGAGTGCACTAAGAGGAAGGTTAGAGAGGCTCATATATACACACACTCAAATACACAAGCCACAAATCAAACAGTCCTACATAAACAGTACTGGGACACTTACGACACAGAACAGACAGATTTCTATCAGTTTATCTGAACTTATGTTGGAGCTCTTTATATTTTAGCCAAACGTAGATAGACGTGTTACCATCACAAATATTCTTTGTTACAAAGGACCGCAACACGATTAAGAGGCCTGGCAATTATCGGGGCTAGGTGCAGATTTTTTGACATTCGTCATGAAGAATTAATTATGCTTAATTATTAATGAGGCCTTCCAAAAGTTGAACATTAATTTTTGATTCTATCCTGGCCCATTATTTGTGTGGAATCAAATGAAATTGTCATTGTGAGCCGGACAGTAATGTGCGAGTTTGTGCGCACGTGACTGAGAGAGAAACAATCCATTGTTCCTGGCCGATGCTCTCTAATATAGGAGATAGATCGGGGTGCGTTTACACAACAAGCTACATTAAAAGAGAACACGGATCCGCCTTATCAATTCAACTCGCCTTTTATGCTCAGTATTGCTTGCGCAAGCAAGGTAACATTCAAGACACACATTATTAAAAAAGCTGCCCCCTTTTTTCTGTTAGAAACACACACACACACACACACTTCAACCCTACCCAGGGCTAAATAATTACCCCACTTCTCAGGGTGATTGCTCATTCTGGCTTTAAAGTACATGCTATAGGCTCTCTCTCATTAGAAGCCTCCAGTCCACCAGCGCGCAGGCCCATGTGAGAAATTATCAATTAAAAGCCTTGCATCATTTGCATAGGAGGAAGAGGAGATTTATGGGAGTGTGAGGCGCACGCAGGGGCCGCTTCTCCCCGCGCAATCCGGTGGCGCTCAGATTGTTTGTGACCAATCTTAAATTCTGGAGCTCCAACCAAGATGAACGGCCGTGTTACTGTTAACGTCAAGGAGTCAGAGGCCCGCGCTGAGATTTATTAGGAATATTATCACAAACATGTCTCAAGTTTTCCCTTTTAATATGTGCCAAGCTCCTCCGAGGAATGTTTCCAACACTGCAATTACACTCCTCAGCAGCCACATTCCCATGCCTGGCATATAATATATTAATAAACATCCACCCTGCTTTTTTAATATATGTACGAGTGCGTGCGTGCGTGCGTGCGTTTGAAGGGGTTAGAGAATAAGCACCAGAGGATGTACTTATAAATCATCTTTGTGTTTATTGTTGTTCTCTTTTCTCCTTTATTTTTTGTTTCGTTTCCCCTCGTCCTTCCTGTGTTAGGAAGAAAAAAGGCTGAGTGATCACAGATGTCTCCTGACAGAGTGGGAAAAAAAAAAAGGGTTGCATAAGTAATATGTTTGATTTGGAGAAACAACATTTTCATCATTAAAATTGTTCCCCTTAAGCCATGGCATTGGCCTTTTCTAATGGAGTGTTGCCCTGCTAAATTGCATCGACCTCTGAGCGTTCATGAGCGAGAGCACCTTGCTTTCTGTTGTTATGTGTTTAGTAATCTTAAATTAGAAACTAAAAGTTGACAGAGGCAGGGAATTACTGCGACCTCCTCTAGAATTTGTACATGGTCTTCATCCCTTTGGGTTCTTGTGGGACTTCAGAATATGCCTGGCCTTCATCTCCTCTCTGTCAAAGTCAAGAGTCCTGTACTTCAGTGACAGTAAAGCACATTATGTGAACGTCTTTGATATTTGTGCCATAACTATATTAGATTTGTCGGTAACATCAATATGTGATGTCCTGTAACATATCACTGTCATTTGTGTTATATTACAAAATGCCTTTTTTTTTTTTTTTTAAATTTTGAAAAAAAAAAAAAACTTCTAAAACAGAATCTATAAAAATGTTCAGCTAAGAATTTTGCATTTATTATAATACATTGAAATAATGGAATACAGAATGAGAAAATATAGAATTTCAAATATAGACAATCAAATCAATCAATTCAATTTTTAAAAAAATAGTACTACCCTATTTTACAATGTCCTTGCTATAGATGTTACATATACTTACTATAGTAATAACAGTAAAATATACATAATTACAAGCAACTAACCTAACACGAACTCAATAGTAAGTACATGTTAACTTGTTACTCAGTATTTATTTGTGAAATTACACTATAACAACATCACTGTAAAATAAACAGTACATTTTAATGACGAATGGAAAGCAACAACACTCATATTTAAGGAATTCCAACATTCATTCTTTGTCAGTAAAATTACTGTTCACAATCACAGTTGTTTTCATATTTATTTTTGCTAAAAAAAAGGTGTTATGTAAAAAACATGTATCGCAAATGACATACAGTATGTGCACAAAACGTTTTTGCTGCCTTAGTTATGTTGACAGAAAGATGTTCTTATCACACTTACTATCACAAATCTATCACTATCATCTATCAGTAGTTTTAAGTAAAGCGTGTTTGTTGCTGATGATTCCGATCCCCAGAGACAACACTAACTGAACGCTATGAAAAACCTCAGACTGCTAACAGGACTGACATACATTAATAATGAGAGACTTTATCATAAACAAGACTTAAAAATGCCGGGAGCAGATTGCGTGATAGAACACATGTCTGTCCGTGTTTGTTTGTCTGGCGTGTGAGAGCGAGAACGATCTATGAATGATCCATATCTACGAACGACATCCATTCACCAGAACGGCACTTTTTAGCCCGAGCCGGGCTGCTCGAGGCAGTCTAGATATGAAGAGCAGGCTGAATATGGATCGGCCTCCCAGAGGCTAAGTGGGATGGCTTGTTTAATATCCCCCAATTAGAGTACAATTTGAGAGATCAGCCGCTGACTAGCCCAGGCCGTCCTCACCTCTACAGAGGGGCTGTCACCTACTGTCACATACAGATACTGCAAATGTATGCGCTCAATTACGGAGCTCAGGCAGCCAGCCACAGGGCCGGGCTAAATATAAAATGGCAGCTATGCGGCCCCCCGGAAAAGGGTCGAGGTGGGAAATAGCGTACGAGGCTATGGTAATACCCAGAGTAGTGCCTCAGAGGGGAATGTGTGATCTCTGCCTTTAGATTTATATAGGTTTACAAGACTTAAATAAAGAGTTCTCTCCAGGGGAACGGCGAGGAGGAGGAAAGAGGATGTGAGTCTCGGCTGCTCTCCCTCTCTCCTGTGGAACGTGTGGTGATAGGGCCCCGCTGTGACCTGTAGTGGTGTAACGATGTGGTGGCTTCCCTGCATTGGTGATTACAGGGGGATCTGGTGCCTGCGTTCACAGCTCAGCCAAAGGCAAGCAGGTCTAATTGCTCTCAGAGGGGGTGAGGGTGAGAAAGAGACTGCAGAAGCAAGCCGCAGACTTGCCGGCCCTCCGTACGCCATCAAAATCCAGACACCAGAGAGGAGAGAGGAAAGGAGAACGACACAAACCTCCTCTCTTCCATCCTACAAGAAAAGCAGAACGAGATGGAAGGAGAGGGAAAGAGATAGATTGTGAGAAAGGGCTCCTTTATTAAAGCTAGTGCTAATTGAGATAGGAGCCAAATAATGGAGGATGACACTTTAATGAAGACATGCTATGTGCCGCTACTTCCTCTCACTCCCTCGCTTCCTGCCAAAGAAGAAAAGAGAGAGAGTGCGCGAAAGAGTGGGAGAGGAAACAAGCGTGCACATTTCTGCTGGTATATTACAAGAAAGAAAGACATAATGTGGAGGTATCCTCGCTGAGCAGTAATGCGTTTTTGGAGCCGTGTCAAAAACACTGAGGGTAGATGTTATTGTTCCCCTGTGTTAAAACCCAATTACGCAAACCGGAGTGTGATTGCATTCGCCAGCGCCGCATCTACCTACATCTCCACTTGCTGTAAAAAAAAATAAAAAATATGATGGTGTTCACGGAACTTTACAAAAAATGAAGCTGACTGTTCGCATGGCCTTTTTTTAGTTGGACTCATCGGATTAACTATTTTTTTTTTTTTTTTTTTCAATGGAGAAGGTGTCATTTCATGACAAATTTGCCATCATTGTAGTAATCGAATATTAAGAATAAGCACATTTTAAACTTATACTTTTATAAAACTCCATTTTATAACTAAAGTTATAAAACTTTACAATGGAGAGCAAAGTATCTTTGTCGTAAACTAATGGAACATAAAATCAAACAAAAACACCTACTGTATAACTACACACAGACCTCAACACCTGGTACATGAATCAACAAGGGTAACATTCAGCTGATCATTTTATGTAGAACAACCACATTCTGACAACAGGACAACAGATTAAAAAAAAACAAATTATGCAGCCATAACAATTCATGCCCTAGTGTATGCTGGGAGAAAGGGAATGCACAAACCATTTGCTTACAGTATAACATTATGTATAACAGTATAAACATTAACACACCTGCTTATTGATTCAAATATTTTCTAATAAAAAGCAGAATACTTGTGTTCTTATTATGAATATTAGGTTAAACAAAACATTATATGCTAATTTATATATAAATGTAAGTGGATAAAACAAATAGACATGACATGTTGGTGACATTATCAATTGGTCATTATCATGACATTATCAATTGGTTTTAGGTTAATTTTATTATTATCCAATATTCAATATGGTCTCAGATAATAAGTCATAAAAAATGCATGTATAATAATTATAATTAAAAAAAATGCTGTTTAGTTCTGGATTGAGTTTAGGATCACATCACAGCATATTTTCATCAGAGCCATTTTATAACTTCAAATCTACCAACATTTGATCTTCAAGTCCCTTGATGTAGGCTAATTATCAGTATAAATTCAAAACACTAAGTAAACATAATCGTAATGATGACTTTTTCTTCAAATAGTCTGACAGGTAAAAAGTTTTTACTTTGTAGACATGTTCCCTAAGAATCGTATTTAGAGAAGTTTCTTGTTTGCTGTTTAACAAACATAAATTCTTTATTAAAAAAACTCCATGTCTACTTATAGTATTTTTTTTTTTTCATTTTTTTTTTTTTTTTATGAAGGGCCATTAAAAGACATGATGCAAGAATAACTGCCCAAATGCAAACTGCAAAATGTCATAATTTCTTTAATGATGTTATTGATTAATCACGAAAACATCCACACACCAAACTATTACACACAGTTAGTGAAGACACACTGACTTTTCTTGTAAGTTCATTCAAAAGGTTCAGATTTAAAAGTGCCTAAGTACAAAATAAAACTTCACTGATGTTTTTTTTTTCTTTCCCCACACCAGTTTGTCAATCACAAGAATTTCAGGTCTATCAAATGAGAGGAAAACACATGTTGAAAGAAAGTAATATAAAAATGTATTTTTCTCTTTTGATGAAAATCAAAACATTTCATTCTATTATTCTGCTGCATCACATGGCAGCATATGATTACATAAAAAGTACGTTGAAAGCAGTTAAATAACATGTTTTATTTTCAGCTTAATCATTTTGATATTTAGCCCTTCTGCACTCAACTTCTCCAGTGGTGAGTGCACACAAGGGTTTGAGACTCATGACAAAAGCCATTACTGATCTCACACTGTCTCTCTCTCACACAGAGATGAATGGCCTTTTACATCCTCTCACACCTACCGTTGTGACAACTGTGCTTATCAAGCTAAAAACAACCTGAGTATATGAGTTTCTATGTGAGGCCACTTCTGAGGGTTTCTAACCCAGGGTCGCTCTGTCATGGATAGGTTCTGAGAGAGCACTTCAATCTGTATAATGAGCTGTTCAAACACACTTCATTTATATAACATTCAAATGAGACAACACAGTCAGTTTGTTCATTTGACTATAACAAACCTGCACTTTCAGTTTGTTGTTGCTAGTTTTTCCTAACTAATCTCTAAAAAAATAATTACAAAAAAAATAAATATGGCTAATTCATAAGAAAAAAGTAAAGAAAAGCACAAATTTGTTTGATCAGTATTTTTGAACCTTTCACAGACTAGTTTTGTTAAACGCTAGCAAAAGAGACAGCACTGCTTCAATAAATGTGTAATGAATCTAATCATCTTAGTAATCACTGCTTAATATGAACAATACGTCCTTGTTCACAAAGTAACAAAGCTTTATTAAGCATTACTTTAGCTGTTGTCCTGGATTTGACCTTTGTTGATTAAAATTAGATTGAACACAATCAGGCATACAAGTGTTACAAAAGCACTGCAGTAATTGCCAATTAAGACTTTCTTGAGGAGCAGGTGTGCGGAGCACAACAACGAGTAAATCCAGCCGGCGTTGTGTATGATGCCGTTGTTAATTCCCCGAGCTGTGCTGCTGCGTGTTTGAAGCGTACGGGGAGGATCTCTGGTCATTATAGACTGAGGTGTTGTCTTGGCATTTGGGAATTCTGCTGAAGCAGTCGATTTAGCTCAGAGTGACCCGAGAACTTCACCCTACCTCTTCATATCCCAGTCTCTCTCTTCACTTTTGGTCATCTTTATTTATTGTTTGTTCATACTTGTCTTGGTTTTTATTTGAATACATTTTTTGTCGTGATTATTTTGATACCACCACCATCATGAAGGATCTTTTTGCAGTTCGGCTGTCATTCATCTTAATTGTTCAGTAGCGCCATCCAGCGGAATATGATCCGTCTCTGTTTTTCCTTCAACTTCTGTCTCTCTCTCCTCGCTCTTTCACTCTTTCCTCCAAATTTCAGTGTTATAGTGTGTGATAGTAAAAAATGAGCCGTCTTTAACAGGGGGAGCTAAGGTTCTTTTGATTGAAGTGAGTGATTTTCACAAGCGCACCTGCGTAAAATTGATGATGATGCTGTTGAAATCATTTATTACAACTTTACTAAGATGAATATGAGCTGTGTTTTCTCATCATGCAAATGCAGGCGGATAATAAGGCCTCTCTTTCTCCGGAGACAGAAAGCGGGGGAACTTTTCCATCTTTCCCTCCATTTTTTCCCCCTCCTCATAGTTTCTGGTTTTGCTCCAATGAAAAAGATATCATTTCTTTCTCTCCGCAAAGTGCGGTGAGCGCTCTGTCATCTTCGACCACTGCATTAGGTGATAGGCAGACAAAAGGAGAATGCATTATCGTCAGCGAAGATCAGATTGGGAGCGCCGCAGCTGAGGCCTATCAATCATCTGTCGTGAGGACTCAGGAAAAGCACGCTTCGGATTCCACATCGACTGATCCTGATCGTTGCGAGCAAGCTCGTGTGCTGTACTTTGCATGACCCAACCTGTAAACATCATCCAACAAAAACAGCACCTGTCACTTTCTTCAGGCACCGAGGCACAAAAAAACATTCGCTGCGGGAAATGTGCACATTCAACAAAAGCGCAACTTGGTATTCGGATCACTTTAGAGTTCAATTTGTTCTGTATTACAGCTCCAACTCAATGGGTGGTGATTATAGTGTCATTGTCTCTTCGTTTGTTTGTTTATTCATTTTCTATATGAGACTTCCTCATTCCTCAGCTTCAAGTTAATTTAGATGCCCTGCTGAGGTGCTCCTATTCCACTTCCAATATTAAAGACACACCTCATCATGTTGAGCTGCCCTTACTGCAAAAAGGAGAAAAACGAATGAAAGAGACAGAGAGAGAGAGAGAGAGAGAGAGAGAGAACGGATACTCGTCAGCTGAGGTTAGCGTGAGCGCTTCGGCCAGGAAAACAAATGAATTTGATTACAAATGCACTACAGAAAAAAAATCATTAGTCCAGGCGGGTGGAACCGCACAGATTTGGAATACAAAAAGGACATTAAAATGGCCTCAGCAAGACAACCAATCTGAAAATGTAAATGTGTGCAAGAGACAGTTACAGACTGTAAGTAATTACCTGAGAGAAAAGAGGCAAGCAGAAAGGTTTACATTAAAGCACTAATGTATTAAAGAGTTGGTCATTACACCATAGCGGAGGTTGAAGCTAGGCTTTCTGATAATGTTTTACACTTTAGCAAAATATTCAAATAGGTTTCCTATTTATCTTAAAGGGTTAAAAATGTGCTAACTAAATTTGTATCGTTAAAAAAATATTCTGCATGACCATATTCTACACCCCTTAATCCTACCCAATACCTAAACTCAACAACTACCTACTAACTATTAAAAAGCAGTAATTAGGAGTTTATTGAGGCAAAAGTCGTAGTTATTAATAGTGAGAATTGGACCCTAAATTAAAGTATGACCATATATATATATATATATATATATATATATATATATATATATATATATATATTTGTTGCTACCTAACAATGTAATCGATACAATCGTTATTTGAAGCACCGAGTTACTTTAAAAAGGTGATTTGCTTTATTTTGATTGCTATCGCAGACATCAGTGTTTATATCTGAACTATAAACTTCTCAGTACTTCTGTGATAATTTGAATATTTCTAACACAGAAATAACAATGCTTGGTACTCTCTCTGGGTAAGTGACAGCACAGATTTTAAAGTTCCAGTGTGATTTTGTCAACTGTTTAACAGATAAAGATGAATCGTTGTCATTTAGGAATAAGACTGCATGGATGTTTGGATGTTTGAATCGAGATTGCAATTTTTTAACGATTTGTCATGCAGCTCTACTATATGGTTAGGTTTAGGATTAATTGCATGTAGTTATGCATAATTTATAGTTATAATTAAATCAGCAACACAAATTAAATAAAGAACCATATATATATATATATATATATATATATATATATATATTTATATATATAAATATCTATATATATATATTATATATATATATATATATATATATATATATATATATATATATATATATATATATATATATATATATTATATATATATATATATATATATATATATATATATAAAATCAGAATCAATTACAGTGCATACAAGATATGCATTAAGTTGCTGAAAGAATAAACCCCTTAAATCTATATTGTTCCTAAGCTGATGATATAGTTTTTAAAATGAACACTAGATTGAGGAGCCATGCAGAGCAGTGGCGCGGTCTACGACATGGAGCAGTAACTCATTGAAGGGGGCTGAGCACTTGTAATCCTTAATATTACCAGGACAAGATCCTCTTCATCTGTGAGCCAATCACCCTTGTGCTCTGACAGCTTATTGTGCATTTTTCTCTCTCTGTGAAGAGACGCACAGTTTCAACTCATCCATCTCCCACAGCATGGGGTTAAGACTAATCATACATGGTCTAGTGCTTAGTCACAGTCCGATATCTTCCACTCTCAGGAAAAAAAATGGTAAAAAAGCTGTCACTGGGATGGTACCCTTTACAAAGGTTCTAATATGTACCATTTAAGTACAAATATGCACTCTTTAGATACAAATGTGTACCTTTTGAAAAGGTACCATCACAGTGACAGCTTTTGTACCTTTATTTCTGAGAGTGTCCCATGAGCTGTTCAGCACGTAACTTTGGGAGTTAAAATTTTCTAAAGAGGCTTGATCAATTTATATTATGAACAGATTGAATTTAGGCTTATATTCATATATAAACATTCATCAACTCACACATCAGTTATGGTAAACAGAAGCTCAATCATGAAGCTCAAGCAAAAGAAAAGAGGAGAACTTGGGAAATGGAGAAATATATATATATATTTTCTCAATTTCCCAAGTTCTCCTCTTTTCTTTTCTTTTCTCTTTTTTTTTTACGCTTTTTTCTGTCTTCTTATCAGGATAATAAAAGGATCTTAAAAGTGTCTGTACAGGCTACACTTTCATATGCTTCTGGTTATTGCATTGCAAATTTAGGGCCCCTCCGGAGTCCAGTAAATCCTTCAACAAATGTCTTCGAAAAAGTGTGTCTGGAGGTGACGAGACGCAGGCCTGGGAGGGATGAGGAGAAAATAGACTGCAGTGCTGGAAAATGACTTTTTCCCTTTTCTCGCTCCGCTTCTTTCCTTCTTTTTCTCCTTTTTCCACTCTCTTTCTCTCTCATTGCCTCTCATAGATCATTAGTAGGTTTTAATTAAAGGTTGGAGGATTAGGCCAGTTAGCCACAGTCGTTTGTATTTCTTTTTTCTTTGTTTTTTTTTTTTTCTGTACTCTCTCTTTCTCTTTTCTTCTTTTCTATGCTTCAGGTTGTGCGGCTATTTAAGGACCTGATTGAGGAACAGGATGTAAATACAATGGGTGTGAAACTCATATCTGTGTGTGTGTGTGTGTGTGTGTGTGTGTGTGTGTGTGTGTGTGTGTGTGTGTGTGTGTGTGTGTGTGTGTGTGTGTGTGTGTGTGTGTGTGTGTGTGTGTGTGTGTGTGTGTGTGTGTGTGTGTGAGCGCGCGCGCACATGTTTTTGTGACATATCAGGACACAAATTTGTATAATGAAATCGGTATGACAAAGGTATTACAAGGAGAGGGTGACTTATGAGGACATTAACCCATGTCCCCAATTTTTCAAAAGGCTTATAAATCCTACAGAATGAGTTTTTTTTGAGAAAGTAAAAATGTGCTGTGTGATGGGTAGGTTTAGGGGTAGGGGTAGTGTAGGGCGATAGAAAATACGGTTTGCACAGTATAAAAACCATTACGTCTATGGAATGTCCCCACAATTCACAAAAACAAACCAGTGTGTGTGTGTGTGACTCAGGTAAGAATTCTTGGCACTGTGTGGAATAAGCGGCCCTCGATATTAAGGCAGTGCTGTGATCAAAGACATCCACCCACATGGATTCAGATCTAAAGGAGCTGGTTCCCTCTGGGTGAAGCTGACTGCAGGGGAGACCCTCACTCTGAGAGTTAAGAGCTGAACGAAAGCTGCCGTCAGATCAGTGCACGCCCGCAGGGGGTCTCACCTCAATCGCTTCCTACTGTGTTCACCTGGGGGCAGGTGAAGTCACAGAACTACCCTTAAAATGCAAATCTAGATCATTCTTATACCTACACTGTAAAACTTTACTGTAAATTTACAGGAAATTTCTAACAGTATTATACTGTATTTTCATAAAACAGTAACATGCTGTATATTTTACAGAATGTCTGTAAATATACAGTAGTTTTCTGTTTTCAACCCGTTTCACTCGTAATACAGAATAATACTGTAGAAGCATTGCATTATGGGATTGTTTTTTTTTTTTTTTTTTTTACCACGCTCATTTCAAATTTCTAGGCCAGGCATACATTTTAGCTTCTCTCCCAATGCTTTTAGTGTTTCACGTTGACTCTTCAGGGTTTAATGTTATCATTAAACGATATTTGAGTGAATATAGTGTGCAGTTTTAAGCTTTTGAAGCGCCAGTTTGCCTGAGACGCAGGATGACTGGACGGCGCTGCTGAGAAGACGGACATGTCATTTTCCACCTGATTAATCAAAACGTTTGCCTGTGTCGAGAAGACGGATAAACGATTGTTCGGCTGAGAATACGGTAAGTCAGTATTTTATGGAGCTTTTCGTTCGCGTTTCTACTTTGTCATGAATGGTTTGATCTTGAAATGTTAAACTGTTAACGTTACTCTGTTCTCATCGCTTCACGCAGTAACACTGATGTTTCATGTTATAGACAACCTTAGCATATGTTATTCTTACAACCTGATTTTTAAACTGTTTTGTTTATTTTGTTGTTGTTTTTTTTCTCTCATTTCAGGCTCAATCCTCTGATGTGCTCCATTGTTTACGTAAGTGTCGTGCTTATTTTCAAGTGTATCAGGTTTATGACAAAGAATTCAGTGAATAAACAATTTTATTTTGTCAATTATTTTAAGCAATATTTTAAGATGCATCTTTTCTGAAGTGTAACAGGAGACATTACTGAGATTTTGTGTTCACAAAAATGCTATGGTGAATGAATGCACAATATTCACTTCTCTCTCTCTTTGCTTTTCTGCTTTTAGGCTCTTTGACATATCCCCTAAACATGGCTCAAGAACCATGAAGGGGGGAAAATGACCTTCTGTGAAATATGGTTAAGTTAATGTAAGTATTGCACCTAATTTCACATGTGATGTAATCAGGTTTATGGCAAATAATGGACTACTTGCACTAAGACTTGTAACACACATTTTGAAATAATACAACTTGCCTATTTCTGCTGAGTGATCGATGCTGCAGTGTGTGTGAGACCTGATGAATAAGTTCAGGACAAACCATCATTTATTTTTATTAAATATTTTAATCCCTATTTTTCATTGACAATCATTTCACTGTGTGTAATTCTTAGTATTCAAATTTTTAGGCCCAATCCCAATTCTACCCCTTACCCCTTACCCCTTCCCCTTCCCCTTTCCCCTTCCCCTTTCCCCTTCCCCTTTCCCCTTCCCCTTCCCCTTCCCCTTCCCCTTCCCCTTCCCCCTTTCCCCTTTGTTTCGCGCGTTCACGTGAAGGGGTAGGGGTGTCCCAATTCTCATTTGGTTGGAGGGGAAGGGGTAGGGGGAAGGGCCAGGTAGCCCTTCAAATGAAGATTTTTCGGGACCACACTTCATACGAAGGGGTATGATAAATTTCCAACATGGCCGACCAAGCGAGCAGAGAGACCCATAAATGTAAGTATTTTTTTACAGTAAACAGTTTTTTAGTAATAAATAATCACTTGTTTTATGTTGCCTTTAATCTTGTGTTCATGTATACGGTTATGTTATACGAAAAAAAGATTTGTTAAAATCGCTATGAAAACAGTTTAGAAATGTTTTTTACTTTATGATAGTTCCACAACATATTTTTTTATATTTTATTGAAACCCGCGTTGATTTGACAACATAAATTCAAATCCGGGTGGCAGCTAACATGTCTTTTTGCCGCATGCCTCATTAATGTATTGTTTTGTTGTGGTTACGTCCATAAATACGTGTACGTTACATGATATAAACATAAAGTGCATTCAGTTTGCGTGCTTATTCATCAGTATTGTATGTTCTGTATCAACCAGGGACTCCTGAGGAAACACGCAGGCTCGTCTCCTTTGTCTTATGCGAAGAACTGAAGACAAATGCAAAAAAAAAAAAAAAAGCTGTCGCCCAAGCAACAGAGATCACTACAGCTATCGATGGCATCGTAAAAGGCCAATTCACACCGCACCAACAAACAAATTTTTAGCGCGACCCTTTTTATTAACGAGACCCATAAGCATATACAACTATGTAGCTAAACAAGCCAAAACGAATTATTAAAAACGAAACTGAAGGTAAACCTGCGTTGCTCTCATAGTGGTTAACGTTACCTCTCTCTTTTGGTGAAGTGGAGCAGCTGCTCTTGCAACAGTATTTTATTTTTTATAATGAACAAGCTGCGATGTCACGTTTCCACTGCTTTGTTGTGTGTGCGTGAGGCGCGGGCGCGATCAAACAGCTGTCTTTGCAGGGGACTTGCCTCATCGTCATGGCAACGGTTCGTGGCCAGGTCAGATTACGTGAGTTTGTTGCCGTCTGTTGGAAAACTCACCGCGCAGACATTCCACGACCCGACAAACGCCGATTAAACATGTTCAGTCGGGTGAAAACCGACTCCGACCAACGCCAACAGGGGTATCACACGATCCAACAAACTCCAACAGACGAGTGTTGTCGGTGCGGTGTGAATTTGGCCTTAAGAAGTGTGTGATACACATCGGCGCATCTATGACGTAGGAGCTAGCGACGACTTATGATAACGTATAACGGTCTAGTAGTGGTGTCCCATTTCTTAGGGGAATATTTTCAGCCCTACCCCTTGACACTCTGTTTCAAGGGCAAGGGGAAGGGGTATAAAATAGAATTGGGATTGGGCCTTAATATTCAAAGTATATTTGTCAGTCCGCTGTCAGTGCGTTACTGTTTAAAGGGTTAGTTCACCCAAAAATAAAATTTCTGTCATTAATTACTCACCCTCATGTCGTTCTACACCTGTAAGACCTTCGCTCATCTTCAGAACACAAATTAAGATATTTTTGATGTGAGTGCTTTCTGTCACATGTCGCAGAGACACATGGATTAATTTAACAATCTGTTTCCTACCATTCTTGACCTTGAATGTGTAAGTTGTGCTGCTGCCTATGGAGGAACAGAAAGCTCTCAGATTTCATCAAAAAATATCTCCATTTGTGTTCCAAAGATGAACAAAGGTCTTACGTGTGTGGAACGACACGAGGGCAAGAAAATAACAACAGAAATTTAATTTTTGGGTAAACTAACCCTTAAAGATGAATTTAAATATTTAACATTGCTAAATGTTTCGAGGCAGGTACCACTTATTTATTATACTATTTTAAAAGACTGGGATTAGGGTTAGGGTTACACAAGTAACCAACACACACAAGCTTAATTCAACAGGTATAAAATATGAGAAAAACGGTAAGAGAAAAACAATAAGAGAAAAACGGTTAATGAGAAGGCGAGCACTGGACTGCAGCAGGTTATGCTGTATGGAGGGGAGCTGAATGCTTTTACCAGAAACTCTCGAGATGTAGTACGACGTACAACGCGGAAGCAGTTGTGCATATAGTCCATTCAATGAATAAACAATTTCATTGAATACAATTATAAGCATTATTTTTTAGTTGCATCTTTTCTGAAGTGTTAATTGGACATTTTAACTTACTGCAATCAAATGCTTAGGCTGTTAGTCCTTATGTTCACAAAAATGCTATGGTGCATATATTCACAATATTCATTACTGTTTTCTCTCTCTCCGTTTTTTTCTCTTTCTTTTCTGCTTTTTTAGGTACTTTGACATCAACCATGAACAAGGCTCAAAAAACAAGAAGGGAAAGTGACTTCCAAGACTGGCAACACTGTGCAAAAAAGCCTACTATTTGTTTTTACTCCACATTTGAAAAAATGTTAAATGTAAATAAGATTGCTGTATTGTTCATTGATAACTGCTGAGTGCATTTCAAATGTTGACCTTTCAACATTGCAATTTTCTGCTTTTTTCCATAAAATAAATAATAAAAGTTTTAAAACTCAAGAGTATGTTGCTTTCCATTTCCTTTGCCATAACATAACAAAAGTATATTTTTTAATTATTTAATGACAAATATAAGTGTAGTATGAAAAGCTGTATAAATGCAGTTAATAGTTGTAGATAAACAGTATAATGCTGCAAAAGTACATAATATTACAGCAGGATACTGTGTTTGATAATTACAGCACTATAGTGTAAATGTTGTTTACAGAAGTAGTACTGTAAAAATACAGTAAGTGGCTGGCAACCCAGCTGCCAGTATTTTACTGTAAATTTACAGCGAAAAGTTTTACAGTGTAGCATACAAATACTTTATATACATTATATAAATATTTACATAATACTTGCTTCTTCCATTGCCCATAATGAAGCGTGCCGAACATTTTATTAGGAAGGGCATTTAACATTAATAGAAATATATATAAAACCCCTCACATCATATGTTTCTGAATTGCAGAGCTTTTGCAAACATATCCACATCGCTATGATCAGATGCTTTCTAAACAGCTGCTTTCTCACTGCTGTCATTTTTGTTGTGTTTATTATGTTTTTTGAGAGGAAAGCATGCAGCACCTACATCTAAACATTGCTCTCAGCAACGTGGACAGTGTCGGGATGTTCATTAACAGTAAATCGCTGCAAAAATATTTCAAACTTCTTTTTACCCCAAGTGAAGAATGAAAGAGAACTTTGCCATGTGTATATCAGGGCCTTGAATCACATTCAGTCTCTCGTACGTTACGAGTACACGAGTGTGAGCACAAGCAATAAGTTGCCAGCTGTAGTTCACATAAGGGCCACCGGTGTCTCTAATAACAAGGTTTTCTGAATTCTACATCTAGCACCTTTAACTAGTCTTATTTCATTGAATAACAACAAAGACAACATCAATAATAATGATTATAAAGTGTTAGTAGTAGTAGTAGCAGTATTAAAATTTTTATTATTATTATTATTATTATTATTATTATTATTATTATTATTTAGAAGTAGAAAAAAGAGAAAAAGAAGCACTAAAGTACTTAAAGGCCCACTGAAGTGTCTTGGAACGTGCAGCATTTTTCAATGTGTTGACCTAATTTTAACTGCAACAGGAAGACAGGGCGCCCCTTTTTAAAAATAGCCTATAGCGTTTTGTTTATATCTCAGGTTGGCAAAAGCCACTGAGCTCGGTAAAGCTTTGGTTTCCTTCTAATTTCTAACCGTTTCTCCTCCTAATCTCCTCTATATCGCTTTAAAATACAGCATTCTGTGCAGAATTCAAATGGTTCCGAAACGTTTTGTGGTCTGCAGCGACTCACGCATATGATCTGCTCTGTGCGCTCATGTCTCTGGACCAGAGCAGACTGTGCTCGTGCTGCAGCGGTTTCTTGGACAAACGGACATCATTCGCATCAATGGAAAGCGTCTGAATTGTTCTATCCTCCATATAGTGCACTATGTGCCATTCACCATGTAGAAACTAAGAAATGTGTGAACAAGTGACCGATTTCAGCCGCAGCTTCAGCGTCTGTTTATAGTTCAGAAGGGGGCGGGGGCAAGGGCAGGATTCTAGAGAGCATTTGATTGTACAGAAGTACATTGTGATGTCATGAAAATCTGTGATCCATTTTAGCAGAAGTGAGAGACTGTAAGTTTTGAATGCTTATATCTCCTAAATGCAAATGTTGTCATTGTTTTGGAACACACCAGCTTATTCATAACCATAAGGCTAACATATTAATACTAAAAGCTTCAGGGGGACATTATTATTATTATTATATTTTTTCTGTATAACTGAATTGTATAACTGAATCGTCTAAACTAGGTAATAATTTTTCAGGGCCAGATCAGGTAGAAATAGCTGTTAAAAAAAAAAAAAAAAAAAAAAAAAAATTTTCTGAGATTTTGAGAAAATACACTTTCAAACTTTCAAGAGCTGATTCAAAAACACCTCTTTAGCTCTCCCTCTCTCTGTGTCTCATTCTCGGTCTCAATGTGCTGTGAGTGCCGTCAGAATGCAGGTGCGAATGACAGTGCAGTATGGCAACGTTTGATGGCCTTGACAGCCTGTCAGAGGGAAATCACTGCCACATGGCTCTCTTTCTTTCTTGCTCTCTCTCTCTCTCACTTGCTCTTTTTCTCCTTTTCTCTCTGACTGGTTGAAGGGTTGACCCTTTCAGCTGGCCCCGCTGGTCACGTCATCACTGTCTCTCTCTTGCTCACACTCTGACAGAAGACATGAGCCACTGGACACGCCAGGGACCGGACAGGTGAGGCCCACTGCACACACACAAACACACAAAAAGAACACACACAACTCACACAAGCTGCTCATACAGACACACACACATATGTACGCAGCTTTTGGCTTTCAGACTTTTAACCCTCATGTTTTGTTGAAATTGACTTCTATAGTATGTTTGGACTTTATGAGATGACATGAAAAGTGTAAAAATTACAATACATTATTAGTATAATGTTCCCCTGATTAAAAAAATCACCATATATTATTAAAGGTTCTCACTACCTATCATTACATTGAATTAAAATAAATAAAAAATAAAAAAAATAAAATAAAAATATAGCAGAAGTGGCTCTCTAAATTGTGTATGTCAATCAGAAGCAAACATGTTAACATTCATGTTTTGTATCTGAGGTGTCTGAAACACCAAACTAATGTTAGGGCAGTTAAAATGTGTTATCAATAGGGGTGTAAAGGTACACAAACATGGGTACGTACCTCGGTTTTGAAGTCACGGTTCGGTATGGGTTCGGTACAGCAGGGTGAGAAAACAAAACAAATTTTTTTCATTTTTATTAAACAATGTTTTACTGAACCAACTGTTTCTGTCTTTAAATTTATTTAATTATAATTAAAATTTTCTTAAGGAGAAAAAAAATCTATCTCTGCTAATGCTGTAATTATTAGGGAGCCCTATTAAAAGTTAATTAACAACAAAGCAAAAATAATTAAATTCAGTTGCTATTTCTTTTTAGACACAATCATCAACACTCATAATAATAAAATAATATATGTATTGTTAGCATGTAAATTACACACAAGGCAGTTAACTTCTGTTTTCTCCAATTCGTTGTTGAAATATAATCATTAACACAGTGGCTTTCATAACTTGTTTTCATTATGGATTTATTTAGGCTTTACATTAACTAACAGGTTAAGTAAAATATAATGAATACATAGGCTAATATAGTGCATTTATTTAGCGAAACAGTTCATTTCTGTTGCAAACTAACAAGCTGTGCACACTGAATGGCTTTTCTGAGGTAAATGTAACAGCCAACTACATGACATATTGTTTACAAACTGTTTTACTGACATCTTTCCGCGGTTGAAACACTAAGTTGTACTGTATCTTTCAACATTCCTTCATGGTCATTCTGTAGTTGTGAGGAGGAAGGAATGACTGCGTCACTCGCGTTTGCTGTTTGTCACGTCACATCAAAAAGCGTCAAAACGGCATTTATTGTTTGAATTTTGTGATAAAATTGACAGAGTTTGAAAGATGCCACTTTCTTTCTTAACGAAAGTAACAAAACACAGAGCTTATTGAGAATATTGGTGGTTAATGCTGGTTAAAAAAAATAGCTTAGGCTAAAAAGCATGCCCCCTTCTGGATTGGAGTGTGGATTGCCTGTATTTGTCATCACACTGCATGAACCGAACCGTAACGTCCCTACCGTGATGGTTCGGGATGGATAAATGTACTGTTACACCCCTAGTTATCAAGTTAAAACTTTGTTTATAACCAATTAAGAAAGGTCATGTAGCATGCTTTTAAAATAGCCTTGGGTTGAGAACAGAGCATGGGGGTTAAAACACTCTCAAACACACAAAGCAACACGTCCCGCCCCCTGTGTCTGTCTGAGCAGCTAGGAGGGATGAGCAGTGAAATGGCAGAGCTGACTGACGTTTGTAGCAGAACATCCTCTGGCTGCACGAGCTGACAGACAGACAGGTAAAGCACAGACAGAACCGCAGTCTACCGCACTGACAGACAAAGAGAGAAAAGAGGAAGCGTTTTAGGGAGTTATGTTTGGACATGGAGCAACAGGAGATGAGATGTGTCTGTCTCTGATAGAGATGATGGAATTGCCACTTGCTGTGACAAAATGAGAGGATTAACGTCATGTTTTGCACGTGTATAATGTGCATGTGTGCGCGTTCAGAAACAAGACATTCCTCAGAGCAATGCCTTGGGCCCCCCACAGAGAAAGGAA
Organism: Chanodichthys erythropterus; assembly: GCF_024489055.1. Classification (NCBI taxonomy): domain Eukaryota; kingdom Metazoa; phylum Chordata; class Actinopteri; order Cypriniformes; family Xenocyprididae; genus Chanodichthys; species Chanodichthys erythropterus. The sequence continues at coordinate 21,070,158 of NC_090231.1, read as the reverse complement.
CATCCACTGTCAAGGTCTTTTTCACCATGGTAAAAGCACAAGAAAAGGTGCTAGATACAGCTTATACACATCTTTCAAATAAATGACACAGGCTTTTCTGAGTGCTTAATATCATTCTGTACACAGTTTTGTGTATTTTAGTTTATTTACAGGAGAGATAACTGTATTTTACAACTGAATTTACGCCTGAAAATGGAAGGTGACAACTATATTGAAATTAAATGTGTATACTGTGTAAGGTTGTTAAATAAATAATTAAAAGTACGAAACAGTGCATCTCTTTCAACAAATCTTTTCAGTAACACTTTATTTTAGGGTAATTTAACTAGTTGCTTATTAGCACGCATATTAGTAGAATATTGGCTATTTATTAGTACTTAGTAAGCATATATTAATGCTTTATTCTGCATTTCCTTATTCTACATTCTTAATCCTTCCCAATACCTAAACTTAACAACTACCTTACTAACTATTAATAAGCAATAAATTAGGAGTTTATTAAGCAGTAAATTAGGAGTTTAAAGTTAAAGTTTATATATGTTCCCTATACTAAGGTGTTACCAACCTTTCTGATGATAATGTACTGCTATGTATTGCACTGGACAAACATAGTACAAAAAAGAAATACAACAACACAGAAACAACATGCTAAATAGTTCCCTCGTAGCAAATGTGAGACATCACCATGTATAATTATGATTTAAAATGCATCACTATGCATATATTTTATTGTATTAATAACAAGCTTGTAATTATGCAGGTATTATTGACTAATTCTAGCCAATAATTTTACTTAAGGGGGATAGTTCTCCCAAAAACAAATATTTTTGTTAATTGTGTTGTTTCAAACCCCTTTGATGTTTTTTTTTTTTTTCTTCTGTGGAGCATAAAAGAAGATATTGTGAGAACTTTTTTCCCCATTCAATTGTGTGTCCATAAGTCTATGGTCACCAAAACTGTTTGGTTACCAACATTCTTCAAAATATCTTCATTTATGTTCTACAGAAGAAAGAACATCATACAGGTTTGGAACGACAAGAGAGTGAGTAAATAATGGCACGGTTTTCATTTTTGGGTGAACTGTCCCTTTGACTGAAAGGAAGATTTGTCAACCTAAGTCATGGAAAACCAAATGATTGCAAGTCATTAAAATACATGTTCATGATCATCAAATCTAAAATACAGTGAAAATGCAGCAACTGTTCTGTCAATTGACCCTAATCTCTCTCACACTGGCAAACCATCCTTATTGATATTGATCAGCCCTGAGCACACTAGTATGGTTATGATTATTTCCATCATTACAAATTCAGGTGTGACTCCTGCACTCTGTACACGCACAAAACAATATTCTAGAGCAGGAATAGGTAACGTTTGTCCTGGAGTGCCGCTGTCCTGAAGAGTTTAGCTCCAACCCTGAAAAAAAAACGCACCTGCCTATAGCCTTAGGAGCTGTTTACACGATTTTCAACTAAAAACGGAAAACTTTTTATGCATTTTGGCCATTCATTTACGTGACAACAGCGTTTTGGTGGCCTGAAACACAAACTTTTGAAAATGGGTTTCAAAGTGCAAGTTTTTGAAAACCGTGTAAACAACAAAAACGCGAATCTGTGAACACAATGATGTCATGCACATGCGTATTACATGTTTAGTCTATAGTGTTTCATCGCCATCTAATGGCCTGCCAGGAGAATACAGCGCTTTTAATCATTTTCACAGATTCGTATGAATGGGGATCATTTTGACAATGGTGTCATCTGTACGCAGAAAACTCAAAGTAAAAACTTCTCCATTTTAAGCATATCGTTGACATGTAAAGTACCCTTAGTAATCCTGAAGACATTGATTAGCTTGAATGTTTGCAGTGTGCACAAGACCACAATCTCCAAAAATAGCCAAAAACACCTGACAAACCCACTTCATTGTCCAGATCACCAGGGCAGTACACAGTCCCTCTCCCTGATAAACACGCTCATCAAACAACGCACTCAAAGCATGCGGGGATGAATTATACACCCCTCTCATAATCCAGAGGTCACAGTGGTATTGAACTTCATTGAAATGAATGAGAGAATTAGCCTGCAGTCACTGTGATTCCTGCCTTTGAAGCACCTATTGCCAGTCCTATTGGCAGCCTCACAATCAGAGCTACAGATGTCCGTCTGTCAAAGTGCCTGGAGCTGCTGCGCACTGGCTGAGGGCAGACAGACAGGAGGTTGGATCTGCGCAATATTTCTGAACAGATGACAGAGGTGAATTATTCACATTGTTATGGAGGCCCCCCTCTCCTCCTTCATAAATCTCCCTCTCCTGATGGAAACAATGGCAGATCAGGGAGAGGGGGAGTGATACCTGCTTCTCTCCCAGTTTAACAAAGACCATCTAGCATCAGAAAATTCAAAAAGCAGAGACAGTACCAGGATGTAGCATGTGGATAGATAATCCCACGATATTAGCCATTGACATAGTCGTTGACTTCTTGAGGTAATTTTAGGAGGTATTAATGGGGCTTGACTGCAGAGCAAATGGAACATTTCATTTTTGGAAAACAGGTGAAGCAGCAGAGACAGGGTTAAGTTCCTGCCTCATGTACTCGCGGCCAGAGGCTGTTTGTTTCTTTTTAAAATGGGCGACACGCCATATGTGGAGGTCATTAGTCTTGACAAAAAAAGAAATACTGTCCTTCACTTATTATAAAGGACAATGTGTCAATGAGAAAATTAACTTTTTCCCTGTCACACTTTTTCTGTCCAAAGGACCTTGACTTTTTCCTCTGTTGCAGTTTCCAATAAATAGGACAGCTTTTGTTTGTAATATAGGAGAAACATGTCTCCACTACTGCTGGCCACTAGACTAATCGGTGAGAACAATGCAAAAGGCATTTCTGATATAGTATGTTTAAAAACCATATTTTAAAAAAAGAGGAATGAATTCCAAAATATGCATTTTAGTTTTTATAATATATTTTATAAATAAAATGTTATATATAATATATATAGCATGTGGATAGATAATCCCACGATATTAGCCATTGACATAGTCATTGACTTCTTGAGGTAATTTATATATATATATATATATATATATATATATATATATATATATATATATATATATATATATATATATATATATATATATATAATTATATATTATATATATATATATATATATATATATATATATATATATATATATAGTATTCTATAGCTGTGTTTGTCTAAACAGACAAATGGATGGATGGATGGATGGATGGATGGATGGATGGATGGATGGATGGATGGATGGACAGACAAACAGATACAAAGCAAGATATATAGAGACAGACAGAGAGAAAGACAAACACTGAGAAAAAAAAAACAACAAAATTGTAAAAGCCCAACTTTACATTTCACAGATCTGTTTACTCTGTTTAGCTTTTTTTTTTTTAATCTTTCAGTAAAGATGTGACTGCTGACAAAACAAACCTACACATTTCCCACACATCTCCCCATAGTTATCTCGCCAGTGACTCATCAGCGCATCAAATGTTCTCGAGCTCTCTTTTCTCCACTCATTCTTAGCAACAATTACCAGCGGCTGATAGACGCGGACCCCCTCTACAGAGCGGCCCTCACTGTAGATTGCCAATTTGGACGTTTGTTTCTTGTCTCCTTTTCTTTTACTCATTGTTCTCCTCTCAGGCCAGGCTACTGTCAGGGGGCTCGCAGGAGGCTGTGGTGCCGGGGCCCAGGCCCTACAAGAACGAAAGGGTGTCAAAACACATGGACCAGACCATTTATCATGTAATCTGGAGAGCGAATGGACGGGGCACTATCAGCAATCTGCTATTGATCCGTTGCAGCAGGCCTGCTATTGTTCATCTGAGGAGCAGGACTGGCACACAGCATTAATGAAAGAAACTAAACAATGCATAGCAATCAGAGACAGATTCACAGGCTTGGCAAAAGATGGGGAGAAAAACAGGAAGAGAAAGACAAGAGGAAAAAGTTTAAAAAGAGAAAGTTTGGGGTTATATGGGTGACTGTGTGCGAGCGTGTATTATGAGAAAGGCTGTTAGAAATTCAATCGCATTCTCTCGTCAAGCAGCAGCCATGACTAAGAGTCGACCTGAGGAGGGGACTCTGATCCAGCCCAACATTTTTAAAGACCAGCTACACTTAGATAGACACCCTCATGCATCATTACTTCAAACCGCATCTGTGTTTAAGCTCAATTAAACACCATTATTACACAATGTGTTGTCCTTGGCACTTTCTGCATTCAAAATCTCTAAGAAGATTGATTTGTAGGCCAGGTAATCAAAATTAAGATGACAAAAATGTGTGATGAAAAAATGCAAAACCTGGCTGCACTCTCATACCTGTATGTAACGTTGGAGAGCTTGATTTATTTTAGAGAACTGTAATGTAAATGATTCAAAAATAATTCCCTGATTTTGTGCAGAAGTACATGGTATGATCATGGTATCTTTATTAGCCTTTCAGTATTTCAGTAATTGTTATTGCTTTTTTTGTTTATTTTTTACATTCAGTTCAATAACTTTAATAAACAATACAGTGTACAGAGAAAAAGAAAGACTTTTTGTTGTTTTTGACATGCTCACAGATCTTTCATTTTGTTTGCTCAAAAATACAGTAAAACAGTAATAATGCTAAATATTACATATTAATTCAATTTCTTTCTATTTTAATATTATTTAAAATGTAAATTATTCTTGTGATGTCAAAGCTGAATTTTCTAAATCATTACTTCGGTCTTCAGTGTCACATTCTTCAGAAATCATTCTAACATGCTGATTTAGAATAAGAAATATTTCAGTGAGGCACTTTTTTTCAATAGGCCTATTATTTAATGAATAGAAACGTTAAAAAGAAAATCTTTTGTAACATTATAACTGTCCAATTTTTTGAATGCACATAATTTTAAAACAGCTGTTGTTTGACTGTTAGACGTCATGCCCACGGACCGTTGGCACACTTAACTGGAAACACTTCAGGATTATCGAAGTTGTCATCTGATTGATTGAATTCTACAGGATGTCTGTTAGACATGTGTCACATTCTTTAATGGTTACCCTGGAAACAAATGCCGTGATGGCAAACCCCCTCATGGAAGAAGAACGCCATCGTGTTTACAAGGATCAACTAAACGCTGGATTTTCAAAAGTATGTGAAGTTCTTGCACAATGTTCTTGAATGAATAATTTATTAGATGCACGCCGGTCTGTTATTGTAGGGACATCAACTTTTAACATAATGTGGAAGAAAACAAATTGTGATTGGTTGCAATACATTTCAGTCAAATGTCCTTTTGGGTGGCCCTTGGCCAATGAAAGCTGCAACAGAGTCCAGATCTTCTGCCATCAGTCTGAAGGTCTGGCTACATGAGACTATTTGACTGTAGTTTAACTATTGTTAAGTAATTAGCTAGCTAGCTATAGTTACAGTAAATAGAAAAAAGAAAGCTAAACAACACTCTAATGCTACTAGAAGTGCCTTAACTGTAGCTTAGCATGCTACACAAGCTAATCATACAGTATATCATCAAGACAAGCTACAGTTTTAAAATAGCTTCTCCAACAAGGGACCAAATTATTAAGCTGATTTATCCATCGTCTCCATCTCTAATAATGTGAAGGTGACAATTTAGACTTTGTCATACACAGCCCAGACAAAACATTTATCCCTTATATCCATATTCCAGCACCACTGAACCTTGCTGCATTTCAGCAGAGGGCAAAGGAGGAGACAGAAGCATTTTTTTTGAATGTTATTCTCCTCTACGAGTGAACTGTGAAATCAAAAAGTCCTCTTTATCTCAGCATGTTGTCCTGTTGTGTTTTAAGGCTGTGGTTTGTCACAAATATGAAGGCAGATAGACGGATCAGAGAGAGATGCAGTGGAGGCTGAGGTGTCAGACTAAATGTCTATTGATGATAGAGGAGAGGCATTTTCTTTCTCTCTTCCCTCGTAAAGCTGTGTGATTGCCCATAGCATCACCATCTGTTGGTGACTGTAGGGTGAAACAGTAAACACTCTGCCTTGTGTGTGTGTGTGTGTGTGTGTGTGTGTGTGTGTATGTGTGTGTGTGTGTGTGTGTGTGTGTGTGTGTGTGTGTGTGTGTGTGTGTGTGTGTGTGTGTGTGTGTGTGTGTGTGTGTGTGTGTGTGTGTGTGTGTGTGTGTGTGTGTGTGTGTGTGTGTGTGTGTGTGTGTGTGTGTGTGTGTGTGTGTGTGTGTGTAGGACGGAGATAAAAATGGGAGAGATTCCAAACCTTTCACCCCTTCTCCTCTGTGATGAGTGACTGAAGCAGAAGCTTGCATGTAATGGACCCAATATTTATCAATTAATCCATCTGCATGTTCAAACCGAATTCTCTGTGAGCAGTCCAACATAGCCCTGTGCTTTAACAAGACTTATCAAAATATATTTTTAAACAGCCACTGCTGCAGTTTCTCTCTCCCTTGCTCTCTGCCACTCATCTGTCCTTCTCTTTCTCTAATCCGCTTCATTTTATCGCTGCTATTTGGACAGCACTGGCAGAGTGACATTTGAGTGAGTGTGACCCATAGGGTGCCTGGAGGTGTGTTTCTATGTGTGTGTAGTAGAGAAGCAGGAGCAAGTAGATAAAGCACTCGTGTAGCGACCGTGTCATGTAATTCCCCTTTAATACAGTCGAGGCTGATTCCAGCGAGTCTAGATCCACACAGGTCTCCCGAGACCTGATGTCAGTATCCAGCAGGAGCTCAGTACAGACACTGCCACTGAGATACACACCTCTGCAACTCTGACTGCGTGCCGTTCTGTAGGAGTGTGAGCGATAGAGAGCGTCTGCACATAAACATGCAGCAAAACAATACAATCACTTCAACATTAGAAGCCGACAACACACACAGATGGCCCACAGTCTGATTCACACTCCTCACAACAATGGAAAGCACCTGGCAAAAATCACAAGCTTCAATCTGATTGGCTGGCTTCAGAAAACGTCCAGTAGTCAAGGTGAGCATGTTTTTAAACTCTGCCTAGAAACATGTTATGTTTACATGATAGCAGGCAGCCACAAGGTGCAGTGACTTTTGTTTGAGGCACTTAACCAAGTCTATAAGCACAATGTATATTTTACTTTATATATTGTCTTATAAGACTGCACAATGAATCAAAAACACAATCTAGTGCATTCACTTCCTTTAAAGTGAAAGTACAGCACGTTTTGTCTGTATTCTTCTACTCCACAAATGCAATATGTACTCCTTTCACACAAACTCAATCTCATAATGAGGTGTGGTTTGCTCAAATACTATTACACATTATCTGGTTTTAAACAGACTACCATATACTGTATATATTTCGATATAGTTCATTAGTTGACCTGGAGAGAAAACTTGCTGACTTGAATCACCCAGGGTATAACTACTCCCCAAATTTTTTTTAAAGGGGTGGTTCACTGTTTTGTTTAGTTTGTTTCTAGGCTTGTTTGTGTTTGGGGCGAAGTTTAACATGTCTTAATGCTTTGTTTTTAAAAAAAATGCCGTATTTTTTAAAATATATTTTGCCTTTATTCTACACTGCTGTTTCCCTTCTCCTAAAAGCACTCTGTTGAGTTCCTGGTTCTATGAAGTCCCTCCCTCAGAAATACGCAATGGACTAAGATTGGTTAGCTGGCCCTGCGTATTGTGATTCGCTGTCCGGTATACGTTGTCACGATTCACGTTGTCCGGAAACGCCACGCCCCTTACCATTACGGACAAATGTCGCATGTGCTTTGGTCAAAGTCCAGTCTTTTCTTTGGTGTAAATGTAAAAAATGCTGTCAATATTGCCGTATCAGTTTGAGCCCAAATCAGACCCAGATAGCAGTAATGATAAAGAGGGTAAAGCAGAGCCTCTGCAAGCACAGCTTTTAATGGATGTTTATGAATGTTAAGTATTTTTGTTTGTATTTGTGTCAAAGTGTTTAGATATGCTGTCACTTGTAAATGTTACTGCTGCCCCATAGTGTTCTGATTAAAGCTTTACTGTAGCTGAATAAATGACTCAGTAGTAGCAGTTTATTAAAGGTAAATTTACTTACAGGTTGGGGCCCATAAACAGCAGCTTCTGCTTTTAAAGTGGGAACTGCTACATCTTTCAGTAACAGCCTTTGTACAAATCCAGCATTGAACTGAAATGTGCAGCACAGACAGCTAAATTAGCATTATAATTGTCAGGAACAGAATTAAACAAATTTTAAACAGTCCAGTGGACAAAGACTTGGATAAACTTCCTGGATAAACAAACTAGTGTGATAAACTGTGCAATTTTCTTTCCATATTTTGTTGAATATTGAGAAATTCAACCACAATTAATGTTTTTCACTTAAAAACTGAGGTTCATAAGCTGAGACCAATGTGGCTATGATCAATCAGTTCCAAAAAGAAATACAAAACCTGTGCTAATTGAAAGAAAAGTTGACAAAAAGATTTAATCCAAAATTTGGTGATAATATAGCATAATAAGCGATTTACAAGAATTTTTAAAAGGCCGTGCCTGTCATTTTTGAAAAGGTGTTATAGGGTTTTCAACATAGCACAAGGGATATTATATATATATATATATATATATATATATATATATATATATATATATATATATATATATATATATATATATATATATATATATATATATATATATATATATATATATATATATATATATATAGTAATCCATACTCTCTTTTATGATATTCTGTGTATCATGGACTGGCGTTCATCTGTGTCATTGCGGCAGCTATGTTTATTCTGACAAAACAGTGACTGTGTTCCAGGCTTTATGTCCACATCAGCCTGCCCAAGCCCATAAACAACATATGCACGTATGTGTGTGTGTGTGTGTAGTGCATGAATGTACGTGTCTGTTCATGCTCTTTGCTTTTTACGTGCTCATTACAGTGGTGGGGATATCATACATTAATAATCACTACTGACAGTCTTCAACAGTGGGGCAGTCCCATAAGTCCAGAGATATTACATCTGCTGGCCTCATTTATCTTCCTGCAGCCCTTACAGTTCCTCTGTGTCCACTTCAATGCCAGCCCAGCACACGCTTAATTATGAGCACATCATAAACAGCGGTGACACACCCGGGGGCTTGGAAGGGATCTGCCCTCACCCCGCCCAGGCCCTAAACGGCCCCCTGGCTCTCTTGCATACTGAGGTGCCCAGAGGGAAGATCTGCAATATAAGGGTGGACATTTGCTGTTAAAAGACAATAAGAGTGCTCTGTCCCCAAATTACATCCATATTTTTAATGATTGCTTGCCGTGTTTTCATCTCCAATTTTATTCCACAAGCTTGACTTCAAATGACATTTTACATTGTTTTAAATAAAAACGCTTTAAACTGTAGGTGTGAAATTGTTTGTCAAAATGTGACACACCATGAGAAAAGTAATAGCACGACTAGCATCTTTTGATTAATAGGATTTCTGAAATAGTTATGTACACATAGTGTTAGCAGAGATTTAAAATGGCAGTTTGCCACTGTGGTCATTTGAAAATGAACATTAGACATTTTAAACCTAAATTCAACTATGACTCCAGCAGTTATCGCAAACTTCCTGCTGATAGTTTGATGGCTTTCAACAGACTTTGAACTGACACCAGATCAGGTTTCCCTCATTTGCCAAAGCAAATGTTAAATTTGGCCAGTTGGGCACTAATATCACAGAACACACTGGGAGGCTTTGTTGGTTTGTATCAACCTAAAGTCGTCTGTGACTTAAACCTCCCCTCAACCACTTTAAAGGAATAGTTCACCCAGTTCACTCAGCTGAGGAGAAATTAAGGATTTCTTAATTCCAGGATTTTTCTCCATCTAATGCAAGTGGAGGGGATCAGAGTAGTCCATTTTTGACTTTGGTCAAAAATACATATTTAGGTAGCTTAAAAGGGCTCCACAAGATCCCAGCCAATGGAAAAGTGTCTTCACTATCGAAATGATAAGTCATTCTCAGAAAAAAATAAAATATACATATATATATATATATATATACATACATATATATATATACATACATATATATATACATACATATATATACATACATATATATACATATTATATATATATATATATATATATATATATACACACACACACACACACAAAACAGTAAAGAAGCAATGCAATATCATGGTGTTGAAATGTCGCCAGAGGTTTGAAAACATTTCTACGTAAATGCATCAAATCATAAAACCTAACTTTTTTACTTCACCTCCATCGTGGAAGACACACACACACACACACACTCAAACTAACAGACATACACATATACACATGACAATACCCCGGTACCACCTGCATTTTCTGACCTTCAAAACTTCATTGCGCTTCACTCAAAGAATCACCAAGGTGAACTGGAATTACCTAGAACACCTTGACCAAAACCTTGGACTTACACAGATGCCCTCTGTTGCCTCCATAAGCACAGGTGAATATGTGGGTGTCCTTTAAATGTAATAGCGCATTGGTAAAAATCTGCTACACAAAGCACATTCTAAAACTATAGCTTGTCCATTAAGTATAGACTCAGCCATGCACCCACAGGTCAGGGAATCTTTTTAAAATACATCAGCCTACTGCCTCTTTCTCTTTGTCTGGGGGAGAGAGGCTGAGATGGAGAGGGGCATCTGAAGGTTGACCTGGTTGCCATTGCTCCCACTTCTCAGGTTTTCACCAGCGCTAAGGAATAAATGCAGCGCTGAGCATTATGGGTATTTGAAACTGACACAGGTGACATTGGGGGTGAGATGAATAAGTGTAGCAAGAATTAAAGGCAAAATAAGATGAATCAGCTGTTATTGGTCTTTCTTCCAGCCAGTGTGTGTATTTAAAAAATAAATAAATAAACAACAACAACAGAAGAGTCCGTCTGTGGTACATTACAACAGGTAAGCTGTACTTCTCACTCAATTTCTTTTTTTATTGACACATCAGCTGCTGGTACATGGCAAAGGAGTCGTTTTCTCCAAGCATGACCCACTCTTCTGTGTAACAGAGAGGTTCATCTCAAAAGACTTTCTCTCTCTTTGTTCTTCTCACTTCTGAGAGAAGAAGAAACAAAGCTTGACTGATTCTCTCTCTCTCTCTCTCTCTCTCTCTCTCTCTCATTCTCCCTATTGGTTACGCAAAGCACAAAAGACCTAAGCAATGTTTGTTATGTCTATCCCCTCCCTTTTCATTGTCAACAACTTTGTTGTTTGTGTTTTGATGTTGCCTCATCTCTTTTCATCTTCTAAAACCATGCATCAGGTAACAAAGAGGAACTATCAAAGACAAGGAGGCGTTTACAAATGTTGGGGGTGATGTTTGCATGATGCGTCTGAAAGTCATCGGCACTACAGCTCTATATTTTCCAGAGATGAGGATTCAGAACTGTCTCTTACTTATAATTTCACACCCACAACACATTCAACAACAGCAACAGTTTGTACATTAATCTTATCAAAGTATTCTATATCATTGATGTGCCGCTGCCAACAAACAATATAGTACCATAAAGTTTTTGAACATAGTACCATGGCAGCATCACAATATTTTTGAAGTACCTTGGAGTACCATGTAAATATCACAGTACATGAATATTGTAATCATTCATAACCATGGTACTGTATATCTCAATCTAGGAATGCAACAATATTAAAATTCTGTATAATACAGATAACCATTTCCATGACTGAAACAATCATTTCCATGACTGAAAAACAATAATTGGCCGATATTAAAACTTGATACCATTTGTCTAAATACGTTAAAAATAAAACACAAAATATTGTAAATGCTACAAAAAAGTATATTTAGGCTTACAAAATTACAATGTACAGTATACATGTAGTTATTAAAAAATAAGTTTAAGTCAGTGGTAGATAACAGCAAAGGTGATCTAAATTTAAAAATAGAAGTGAAAATAGAATAAATGAGCATGCACAATTATATATCCAATATCAGCTGATATAAATGCATTAATTTTATTTATATACCAATAACTGGATGAAAAAAAAAAATCTAATATTGGTCATTAACCAATATGGTTGGATAAATTTTGCATTTAGCCCTGTGATGGAATGGCCACCTATCCAGGATGTTTCTATACCTTTGGCCCAAGACACTGGATAAACTCTAGAATTCCACTGTATGTTTTTGTAGGGAAATGTCTCAAAATATTAATACCAAATACCATTCAATGACTCTATACTGTAAATAGTAATAAAACAAAAGGTTTACATTTTAAAAAGCTGAGGTTTTAATTGTTTGTTTAAAACAGGGCGATGGGGACTGCCTCTTCTCCTTGTTTTAGGAAAACATCAGTGTCACGCTAAGGATAAAGTGTCCTATGCAGGAATAACATATTTCAGCCCTCGTTTCCCCTGAAGACCAGAGACGGCAAAGACAAAGCATACAATAATTAAAGGGCCAAGCACAAAGCGTGGGATGCAGGCACAGGGGGAAGACGATGAGCAACTCCGCATCATGTTGGCAGATAAATTCCACATACAATTATTCATCCACTGCCCATGACATGTAGATTAATGAGTCTGATAACCCAGGGCATTCCAGAGAAGTATACTCAATTCTGTTGTGTCTCGGTCTCTCCGACGCCCTCTCCTATATCCCTTTATGACTTACAAAACAAATCCCATGCTTTGGTACACCAGGAAAACGGGGTTGAATCGATCTGGTTTTCGCTAACATAGGTCTTCAATGGTGTCAGGGTCGTTTCATCTCTCTGCGAGATGCCGCTATGTGATAGGAGAAAACGTGTCGTACGAGAGAGACTCTGTGAAAAAAAAGAGTCTTAGATATGTTGTGTCCCATGGTCCCATGCAAACAAGGGGGAGAGGGAGCAAGACAAGGAGAAGCAGACCCAAAAAACCCAAGCCTCCCTGGACAGTTGTAATGAATGGAGGGAGATGCTTCACAGATGGTCTTCAGAGGAGAGGATGACCTGCAGAGAAGGCTGCAAGACTGCCACAGGGGAGAGGCTGGGTCAGGGGTGGTCAAAACACTTCTGTCACAGAGGTGGTCTTCCTTTAAAAATACAGTTATTTAAGCATTAGTCATTTGCTGTGTTCCTTTCATGTCAGTTCAAAGGTAAAAAGCTTACCCATGGTTGCTTCAGGTGATACTCTTTTCAGCACAAAAGTGTGTCCATTCCATTACTGTTTAAATTGTTTTCCAGACCGACAAGTCAAAGTCTTCTTCTTAATTTGATGCGGATTTGAGTGCCCTACATAATTGGGCTGAGGGACTTACCAAAGTGCACATAATCATGTGGCATCAGTCATGATGTGCCAGATTGAAACCTCAAAATCCAACTGAAAATTTTTGGTCATGTCAACACGTCACTGCTGACGAGCACTGCGCCATAAATGGACACCCAATGTTACACAAGAGGAAAGGTAAAAAAAAATAATGATTTTTGTTCTATGACAAGAGAAATCTTTTACAATCCCCATTTGTCAAACATTTGTCTCAAACTGAAAAAAAAAAAAAAAAAAGGCTAAAATCATGCAATGTGAACCTACAGTAGCTTTACTTGCAGTGGACTCTGCATGTTAAGCTGGGATATGAGAAAGTATTCTACAGAGAGATTTTGTTACCCAAAACAGTTAAGTACAAACTCAGATTTAATTGCTCATTTCAATCCCAGTGCCGACTGCCTACACATCACTGAAACAAATACTAACCTTACCCCAGAGGCCTATTACACAAAGCTAGTTGAACAAACTCTGAGTTTCAGAGAAGGTTTAGAGTTGCCAAAGCCAAACAAATCCAACCTGATTTCGATCAGGTTCATTGGGTTTAGAACAATCATAATAAACATTCTCTGACAACTCGGGGTTTGATCCAGAGTTTATGATTGACTTTGGAGTGCACATATCTAAAAGTGTGCCATCTGCAGCTAACAGCCAATCACACAAAACCAAAAAATATAATTTCTTATGTGAAATTGGCCCATTTTTGGTTTGCAACCTTTTACCAGAAGAAAAAAGCAGGTTAGCCATGTAGCGCAAGTTACAATGGATTAGTTTTTAGCAGTGTTCATTGCGATGTTCTTGAAACCAGTTTGCTCAAACTAAAGTCAAACTTAGCTAAACATGCTTGATTAAATAGGCCACAGTGGTGTCCATTCCTACTCCTTAAGGGTCAGAGTCCTGTAGAATTAACTACAGCTAACCCCATCACCACTTGACTGAAAGTTTTGAGTAATCATGCTTTATTAGGTGGTTCAGTTGTTTTTAATTAGAGACTCTGCAGGAGAGTTTACTCCAGAAGTAAACCTAAACCTTATAGCATTGGTAGCACATCGTAATAACAGATTACATTATGGGTTTCATTGAGTTGACCAATGAAATTGACTATGAGGTTTTGCACTTTAAGGTAGGGTAGGTCATTTTCGAAGAGGCTAGCAATAGCAAGCTAGCTTTGAAAGCATAAGATCCAACCCTCCCTTCAGAGCGTCTCCAAAGCCACGCCTCCTCCAAAACACATGAACAAGTACAGCAGGGAGCAAACAAAAGCATCACGAGAGATGCCTTTAAACTACCTCATGTCTCAAAGCACATAACATTACCATAATAGTGAACATAAACAACTTAAAGAGCACTGACCTATACCACCTGACTTCTGCAGATTCATTTCGGTGTTCATAGTGTTGCCATTGAAACACATAAATTCGAGTCACAAACCGCTCCGAGTATAACGTCACGGGTTTCCATCTTCCATCATGTTCACTGTTCGGAAGATGAACGAAGGTCTTACGGATGTAGAAGGACATGAGGGTGAGTAATAAATGACATTATTTTCATTTTTGGGTGAACCAACCCTTTAACTTAGGGTATACTCACACTAGGCACGGTTGTCCCCCCTCCTCACTCCCCCGATGGCCCGCACTCACACGTTTCAGGCCGGAGCACGTTTACGTCATATAAAATGCAACTTTTTGAATGGAAGAAAACTGGAAGAAATGCACTTTTGCTAAGATACTGCCTAATATAGGCTATTTATAATTTATGCCGCACAGCAATTTTCCATAGCACATATCAGAGGATTATTACGAAGGCAGCTGACGTTAATGGAGGAATTTGCAGCTTTACTCACAAACTACAATTCCTGTTCATCAATAAGGTGAGAACGAGACCCGTTATAAACCCAAATACACTCTAAATTAATTACATGAATTGATAAGTGTACTACAAAGCATAAAGATTTGCTGTCTTAATGATAACAGTAGCGCACACAAAAGTAGTAACTGTTCTGTGCTCTGGCATGGTTAGTGCTCACACTGCATGCAAACTGTGCTCTGGCCCACCTATTCCAAGCAGGCCAGGGCTGGCAAAACGAACCACGCTCGGGCACGGAACGGAGCAATCACACTTGTCAAATGAACCAGGCTTTGGGAATCAAACATGCTTGGGCATAGTTCAGAGCGCCTATTTTGAGTACACCCTTAATTTCACTTACAGTTTTTTACAATTGCTAACAAGTATTTACCAATACTTAAAATTCTTTTTCAAAACTCTTAACACAGCAACACACATACATCACACATGTGGCCAAGTAGTTAATTTTCTGCCCAAAACCATATTGTGTTGAATAAACACAAACTCTACATTTCAAAATGCTAAAAACCTTTTTCAACATATACTAACTCTATCAAAACACAGCAAACCTGATTCAAAATCGAGTCGTTCTGTCAAAACATGAACATATAATCAATCAAAGTGCAATGACTGTCAAAATACTAACAGCATTATGAAAACTGCATTACTTGTCATGTTTCAGTTCTACCAACAGAAAAAAATATGAAATGCATAGTTTTTAAAATTCAGTTTCCTTACATGTAAGCCATTCTACATTTTTGGTTGAGTGTTGAATGTGAATGTACATACTATCTAAAAATGAATGAGTCATTACTTTATAGAAAGTGCAGTAGAAAAAAGAAGAAAGGAACAGAATTGCTCAGGGCAGCTACTGGTCAAATGAGTCCCCTATGCAGAACTTCACTTGCGCCCTTGGTTGAAATCTCTTTCTGGGGGTGGTGTGGTGTTGATGGTGCTCCCGTAGAGGGTGGGATGGCTAGCTAGTGCCACATATTCTTCATATATGGAACAGTGGTACTGGAATCATTGTAGTAAAATCATTGTAGTATGAAGCTTTTTCTGAAATGAAAACATGAAATTGCTGCCATTGATCAGCAAATCCAAAATACATGGTCTTTGGTTATTATGGAAGCTTTTTTTTCCACAGAATAAAAAAGCATAAAAGGTAATCGTGGCTTTTTATCTCACAATTCTATTTATTTTATTTTATTTTTATTTTACTTTATTTTTTGCAATTGTGAGTTTACATCTCACAATTCTGACTTTTTTTCTCAGAATTGTGAAATATAAACTATAGGAATTGAGAGGGAAAAAAAGTCAGAATAGTGAGATAAAAAGACAATTACTTTTTATTTTCTATGCATGGCAGAAATAAGCTCTTAGGTTCCACATGTGTGAGGGGGAAAACCATAGAGATGCACAATCCAGCACACATTCTTACTCCTCTCCCATATACCTCTTCTTCTCCCTTGACCTGATCCAACTACTCCTCTTCTCCTTCATCTGTTCCTCTCCCTTACCCAGACATTATTTTTTCTCTCTCTGCTCCTCTGTGTTGTTCTTCATACACACTGAACAAATCCAATTCAAAGAATCCTATTTTACAGTATGTCCATGTAATAAAAAGAACTTCAACACCTGACTATGCCTCTGCTATTTATTATTCTGCTATATTTCAGTGATCTGCTAATTAAAAATGTTTAGCAATTGTTTCAGTATTTGTTTAATATGTTTTTTCAATACTTTTGAGCTACTGTTGTTGCAGAAGTAGAGGTTTTATACTATATTTAATGATTGGAACAATGGGTCTTCATTTCTGACTTGCTGTGTTTAAGCATTTGCAAATAAGATCAGAAAGATCCATGATTTTGGTATGGGGTAAGCTTATATGAAAAGAAAATTTAAGCATTATAGAAACGTGTTAATTAAATTGACTGCATTTCTGTGTGAAAACGACATGAATTGTGTTAATGGTATGGTCACAACAGTTCTGCTAAATGTGTTTAGAGTTTTGAAAATGTGACTAGAGATTGGACAAAAGTATGTTAGCAATTGAAAAACAACAACTGTAAAACAAATTGAAAAAAATAAAAAATAAAAACTCGAAAAATAGGTCAGATCATCAGCTCCTTTTCACTTTTTTCTCTTCTTTTCTTTTCTTGTGCCAAAGATTCAATGACAGTTGGGTACATTTCCATCTCAATATTTTTCTTTTGTAATAGATTTGTAAAGCCCACTTTGCAGAGCACTAACAGGTGATTGGAACACAGAGTTATTTTCACCTCTCTCTGCAGTGCTTCACTGGCCCATTGCACATCTCACTGCTCTCTTGATGGCAAAGTCAATGTATCTAAAGCCTCAGATCATCCCTAATCTCTTTGTTTCACAGCTAAGGCCTGTAAGTAGTTTTGTTCTATCTATATGGTGTTCCTTTTCAAAGTATTGGTTTTCTCAGATACTGCATTGAATTGTATACCACACATGATGACATTTCCGCCCTCTCCTAACCTCTTGCACAAACACACCCTCACACACAAATACCATTTTAAACAGCTGACTGTGTCCTATCACAGTGAAAGGCCAACATCCTGAATAAAATGGAGTGGCATTAATATTTATGCCCGTAAAGTGCCCACATAATCAGACAGAGAGATGTCAGATGGCATTTTTGTGGGATGGAGAGCGTGAGTGATGCATGTGCACTTACTGTGAGACCCACACATACACACACATAAGTAACCACACACTGACACACACACACCACCTTACACAAGCACCCATCTACTTCCACTCTAGCTCTTCTTTTTCATGGAGACACCTTTGACATTTTTACCTACACACTGGCCCATCTTCCTACGTCCTCTCAGTCTCTTTCTCACTCACACACAGTCAGAAACACGCTGACCCTGAGGGATTGAGCTAGGCTCATGTCCCAAGTTGAGAGCAGCAAATATTGCGATGGAGAGAGCCAGGTGGGAGGCGGTGAGGATAAATAAAGCTCAACAATGTTTCAGAAAGTGCTCCTGCAAAAATATGATGTTTCAAAGCGCGTCTGTCTATAAAAAAAGTGGAATAAGGGGGAAAGGTTACAAGTAATGATTTGAACACAAAGAGCTGACCTAACAGAAGGTGCAAAACTCAGGGAATCCATCTTCAGTTTTATTCTAGGGTCTTGCTTTAATGCAAGTCTCCTAATGTTAATGTCAGATGGCCAAATCTAACTGCACTTCTAAGCAACCTTTATACATTTCATAAACATTGTAACAAATGGCTTTGATCATGTATATGTTGTGTCTTGATACTGTAAAGTCCCCTAGTCTGCAGAAGTCATTTTATATTGCACAAGAGGCCATGGAAAATTTACTAAGTATGAATTCCCTACAGTCATATATTAGAGTTGTGCTGGGCTTCGGACTTCTACCAAAATGGTTACAAATGTGACAAAAAATAAATAAATAAAAATAAAAATTGTGTCAATTTAACATCTAGTTGCCAAATGGCTGTCAGGAAGGAAGCTATTTTGAAAAACCCTGAAATGAACAGGTTCTTTTTTCAGTCACCATATTTAAGAAACCTCAAACTTGCTCATGACAATTTGAGTCAAACTCACTTATTTAGTGAATGGTTCACAGGCATTACTTAAGTTAGATTCGACTCCGTCAGCATAGGGACATTGACATTGTTCAGCATAGAGAGGTCTGAATTGAAAAGCTGAATCTACTGTTAGGGAAACTTTGTTTGGGAATGTAACACACAACATTTAACCTTTTTTTAAAAGGCAGAAACATTCCTAAAGAAAGTGACAATTATATGAATACAAACTACAGAAAAAAAATGTTTGTTAATAAAAGTTAAACATGCTATGCTATGCACATTTAAAACTAAAATGCTAAAATGGGCATTACATATATATATAGACACTTTGTAAAGGTATTTTTTGTCTGTGTGTCCATGATATATTATATATTATATATATTATATTATATATATATTATATTATATATATATATATATATATATATATATATATATATATATATATATATATATATAATTATATTATATTATATTATATTATATTATATTATATTATATTATATTATATTATATTATATTATATTATATTATATTATATTATATTATATTATATTATATTATATTATATTATATATCATGGACACAGAGACAAAAAATACATTTACAAAGTGTCTTTCCAGTCAGTAGCTGAGTTATAAGTGGACAAGCAGGCAGAGGAAGCAGGTGCCCTTTAGAACTAAATGCTGAGGCTAAATGGCCACCAAAAAAAGCCTCCCGTAAATTTTCTATCTCCTGGGCTGTCATTACAAAAAGCGACCGATGATAATGAAGCATGAAGGAAATATCATTCCATATTCATGTGACAACCTTCTCTCCCTTTCATAAGCAAACTGAAATATTTATCGGAGGAAAATGTTCAATATCATCACTTGTAATCTAGAAGAAAAGAAAAAAAAAACATAAGGGAACAAAAATGTCTAATATTAGCACAGCAAGGAGACTGAATAGCGGAATGGTAAAATGTGGTTGGTTGGTTTTTATTGCTTGTTATTAAATCTGAACCAAACAATTATTATTTTTCTTTCTCTTTTGTTAGTAGGGCTTGAGAAGAGAGGAAGAATTAAAAACGTGCCCCTGGGATGTAAGCTTTAGCAGTAGTGATTAAAAACAGGAAACGCTGATACACAAGCTATTAGACAAAGCTATAATCAAATTCATTAATTTTACTCATTCGGAGCCTGACAAGCTTTCTTAAAGTGACATTAGCCTCATTCATGCACAAAAAACAGCAGGTGTGCAGGGAAATAAAGGGAATGTGAGACACCCCCTCCCTTTCCCTTTCAAAAGCTTTCGCTATTTAAAGTCGTTATGTATATAATTTATTGTACCTGTTTTCATTAAACATTTATGACCGGTCAGATTTTGACACAACACAAAAGAAAATCTGCATATAATTAGATTTCTCAGAGAAATTTACAGATTTAAATGCCATGTATATCAGCTTGGAGGGTTCATGTTAAACTCACAGATACATGCAAAAGACCGATCTAGCAACACACACACGAGTGTGTCTGATTCATGCTAACACATGTGTACAGCACACGCATGACCATTACTCTCAAGAGCTGGGCAGAGGGAGGGGGCTGAATGAAACGGATGACAAATTAGAAACAGCAATGACCACAATCCATTCTCAAACACAGCACAAAATTAATTAGAGTTCTGCATGGGAAGGCCTGGGCCAGCTTCTGGCCCCTTCGTCCCCATTTGTCTCTTTCCGCAGCTCTCTCCACTCCACAGAGCCCGAGAACATGCTGGAACAAGTCCTGGTCCTGCCCAGCTTCCCACTGCTCACCCCAACCCCCAACTTAAGACTCAGCAGAAGCACATGATTACCTCCAAATTATTTAAACGATCAAACTGATATGAACAAGAGAGATGGTGACTAGGCTAAGAGAGGGAGTTTGACTGCGTGCGAAATGTGTGTTCCACAAGCCTTCAGCTGACAGCGACCAGCACACTGTAATTCAAACAAGCAGTCGCAAGTTATTAATATTCCTTCTATCAGCGGAACAAAAGCACAGTGGATAAGACCAAGATGCCCGGCACAGAACACCCCGGGTTACTTCACTGTAACCCTGTTCCCTGAAAAGGCGGGAACGAGAAGCTGCGCTTTATTTAGCGCTATGGGAACGTTCCCATAGCGCTAAATAAAGCGCAGCTTAGAGTGTAGCCTTTGAAAGGGAACAACCTGGACCATCCTCACCGATCAGGTGAGCTCATGAGCTGACTGCGCTTTTCCTCCGGCTTCTGTCACTGGAGATCTGCACCTCTTTTCATAACGCACAGCCTCCACTCACAAAAACATTTGAAAGCACTGTCAAGTCTTCTCGTTAGGGCTGGGATAATGGGACATATGCAATTAAATCAAAGCTTTTTCTCTCTTTGCTGGCCTTGGAAACTTCAATGCGTTGAAACTTTAGGACAAAAGGGATCATCTAGCTTTGGACGGCTCGGTTCAACTCTCGCTGTCAGTAACCAAGGGTTAATGCATCACGATTAGCACTCGTGGGTCTTTATCTGATATATTTTTAATTAACGGTATCCCACTCAAGCTCTTGAAGCCATCCCCCCTCCTGAAAAAAGAGGGCAGGGGGGAGTTTTGACAGGGCTAATTAATGAGCGTTTGGAAAAACGTGGAGGCAAGACGTTGGGTTCATTAGACAAGTCAGTCTGCCACACATCAAACAGGCCATAGTGGTCTGTCTGATCCCTCTTTTTATTTCCCATCTTAGAGTGGTGGATGCTGGGAAGGGACAGAGGGGGTGAGAATGAGAACAGAGTAAAAGAGAGAGACAGAGAGAGGGACAAAGAGTAGTGCTGGCACTTTGCAACAGGAGAGATGAATGACTTTTTACCTCAGAACACCAAGGCCTTAATGAAACCTCCAGAGGCTAAACAATGGCATCTCTGAGACAGAGAGATACATAGAGCACTGCACACATACTCACGTAGATGCATGGGCATGCATGGGCTGCAAAGTCCACCGCGCAATTATCCAGCATCATACGGTACAAAAATTATGACCACACAGCGAGTGCATAAGTACACCACATATTCATCTCGAACAGAAACTGGCAGAGATGCCCGCCATATCACTCTTGGAAACAAAATGTTTTTTTTGTGCATACATACGCACTTATATAGGCAGAAACAAACACACTCCTTAAAGGAGGGCAGAAATTCTTCTCTTGGATCCTATGAAGAGGCCACCTATATGAAAAAACAGGTCACACAAACTTCCATAATTATTTGGCATCTCAAAATAGCTTGTTTATGCTCTCTCTCCGCCACCCAAAACCAAATACAGATTCTTCACTGCCTCAGTATGTCTCAGTAAAGATGGAAAGGTCCATTTCAAGATGCAAGCATTTTATATTTCAGAAATATATATTTCTCATATTTCAGAAGTGGCCCCCTCAGGTCCTTCCAAACCTGCATGACCTTCTTCTGTGGAACACAATGAAGATATTTTTTTAGGAATGTTTTATGAATTAATCTATATAACTCGACTGGCACATTCAAATTTAATTACTTCGAATAACTGAAAACATTCAAGGCCAGTTCACACCAAAAATAATAAGTATAAAGATAACTATAACGATAACTATATTAGCATCCACACCAATGCACGATTATGTTCTGTTAATTATAAGAATGCCATCTGCCGCTTTAAATGCCCAAGCTCTTTAAAGCAGGATGAATTCTGACTGACTGGCAATGTTTTTATTGTTCATCAGCCGGAAAAAAATAATTCTGAAAGTGACAATATCATTCCCCTTTGTCCTTATCATTAAAGTTGTAGTGTGGGCTTCCTTCTCATAGAATTAGAACGATTATTAAAATCTTATCTATAAGAATATCCTCTAAGTTTCAGAACTAAAAACTTCCTTGCTAGTCCAATAAAAGCTTTTATTAACACCAGGCCCATCAAACGACTGATCCTGGAATAGATAAGTGAAATGCCGCCTCCACAGAAGAAATCGACACCTACTTCATCAGTGCAACATTAGTCCAGCCCACTGGTGTGTTAGTGAGATGAGGAGAGAGCGATCCAACAGGACAAAAATAACATTACCTTTCAAAGGATCCTAATGCTAGGAATATGGTTATTTATTTTCAACAATGTGAATGTCTCAGTTGAGCTTTATTTATTAGTATTCGGTATTTCACTGTGGATTCTTTGGTAAATCGATTGCATTTCGGCGCAGGCTTTGCAAGCAGACTTTTCACAATATGGACTTGACAGTAATGCAGCAACATGTAAGTAACTGTGTTAATTCTAATGCCTGATCTGGTATGTAACGATCCATGCACTGTTAGATTTGTCTATTTGTCAGTAAATCAAACCAGTGACTAAATGGTCAACCTCATATTGTTTCTCTTAGTAGGATGAAAATAATCTGTTATTTAAACGGTGATTAAATTATTTAAAGAAATCAAAGAACTCTCCCTTTGCAATCGCTGGAGTTGGACACGTGACAAAACTCATTTTATTCAATGAATCTCTTAGTTAGATCATGTTTGCACTGTTATTTATGATGAAGGAATTCGTTAGTGTACAGAAATTGAGTTGCAATGACGAGATCACTGCTTTCATGCACTGAACATGTCTGTGATGTGCAACACTGATCGAGTACTTGAGTACTCAACCATGACAGTGACGATCGATCATGTAAACGATAATCGAAATGTTTTTTTTTTTCTTCTCCTGAAGTGCCTAAGCAGCACTTTGGGTGGCGCCCTGAGTTCTGATTGTTTAGTGTTCCACAGCCTGCGTCAAAAGACGTGAGAAGGGAGAGAATGGCCTCAAAGTCACACAGTGATGTCTGGCTTCACTTTGACAAGATACATGAAAATAAGCTCACGTTTGCATTCGCAAACCTTTTGCAGATGAAAGCTGTAATAGCTACATCTGATTAATCTAATACAGGATGCGTTGGGTCGGGATATCAACATTTATTAACATGCTGGCGCTGCATATCAGTGTTTAGTTTGTGCAATGCTCAATATTGATTATAGTTATTTGAGATGGTCATATTGCTTTTAGATGTTTCTTCTAAAAAAATTAAAATAATGATGTATAATAATGCAGCAGTGCTTTTTTTTGTCATATTTGTTCAGTGGCATAATTCGTATGGCTTTGAAAATGCACAGGCAATTTATGGAATCACTTAATCATGTAAATGAAAATAAAGCACATATCTGCCATAAACATAGCATTATAATGAGAACTTTATAGAAATCTACAGTAAATTCTGTCCTTGCCCGTGTTTCAGCGCGCTGTCATGAAAGCGCATCATGGTGCTCTCTCTCTGTCACTTTTTCTCTCTCTCTCTCTCTCACTCTCGCTATAGTGTGTTACGTGTAAGTTCAGTGGCATTTGCATCCTTTTGTGCTGATACAAGTTGTAATGCCACGTCTATATTATGTATCTAAGTTACATGATTAATATCATAGGATGTGTCATAGAACGGGCTGCAGTTTTATTGGCACAGAGTCACCTCAGGCAGCTATTCCTTTTAGATGCTTCCTTATTAATAACATTGTTACATCATAATCAATCTAACAGTGTTCCAATCACGTTTTCATGTCATATTTTTATTTTTAACATTCATTTTCCTGTAGAAGTCTTTAAATATTTTCATTATCTCCATGACAGCCATGCCCCGCCCCCCGCACACGCCCCAACCCTGAGTACTCGATTAGTCGTTTTTGAAACCTATCGATGATTGAAATGAAAAATTGCCAAAAATGCCCATCCCTAGATCAGCTACAATCTTCATCACTGCAACCTTTCATGCCACAATCTAAATATAATGCCATAGACCTAAATGTAATGTAGCACTTCACCAATAGTTAACATTGAGAGCTGTAATAGTAAAAACATGCTAAAAGAGAGACTAATACTGGCTATTTCAAATGGAAAGATGTTAGCCAATCACAGCAGTGGGCGTTTACACTGAAGTCTCACAGCAGACACGCCCCTTAAAACAGAGCGTTCAAATCAGAGGGCTAAAATCCGGGTAGCAAAAATGCTTTTTTTTTTTTTTTTAATAAATTATGACAATTTTTGATGTAAAAAGCATACTAACATTATAAGTACACCCCAGGAAACATTATAAAACAATAAAACAACACAGTTCATGACCCCTTTCATTTGTGCTCCACAGAAGAAAAAGTCATGCAGGTTTTGAATGACATGGGTGAGTAAATGATGACTATTTTCCTTTGTGCGTGAACTATTCCTTTAAGAGACCACTTATTTACAGAAATATAGCTACCACTATTCCAAACAAAAAAAAAGAAAAGAGCACTGTTTTGATACAACAAACACTTCTGCCTTCACTTCCATGAAAGAGAACAACACTCTGTAAAGATGCCTGGCGGCCATCTTGCTGCCAATATTTCATTTCGTGCCCATTTTCTCCACATTTTTGTCTTGATTTCTTTGTTTTTGGCGGAGGCTAAGGGTGGGTGAAAACCCATTGGCTCGGCCTGCTTCAGCCATCTGGGGACATAACTCAAATGGGCCTCCACTATCGGCTGGCCAGCCGACTCATAAGGCCGTTATAAAGAAAGAGCCGGGGACACAAACAGAGACATCAATCTTCCCTGATCAGCAGAAGATAGAAAGAGAAAGAGAGCCCCAAAAATGGAGAAACAAACTGAATGACAATATAGAGGGTCTGCATCAAGCTGACCTGTACTTTGCTGCACTTTTGTTAAACTGTTTTTTTAGGTTGTGAGAGTGTGAGAATGTGTGATGTTTAATCTGGATTCAAATAATTAAGGAAAAAGAGTATAGAAATTTTCAATATGTTACTGTGTGATATACAGCCAGTTGTAGAAAGGATAAAAACTTTTATAGAATAAAATATTAAATCTTTTATTATATGACAGACAGACAGACAGATAGACAGATGATAGATAAAAATTAAAACTAAATCACTGCTCCCAATATCAATTATCAAAAACACCTGAGATAATATGACAATATTATTTCTATTGATCACATCATGAAGCCTGTAGAGCTTAAAGTAACTGCCTAAGGCAAAATGATTGCTTGCTTATGTGTTTTACCAAAAGAGTTAGGAAAAGATCTTTGCACCAGCAGTAGAACAGAAGCAATCTAAACAAGGCAGTCAATCAAAGTCAATGACTTATCGACATAAGCAGCATTTCAGCAGAGACGCCACATTCCTGCCGCTCCTTTCGCTTCTCTGTCCCTCTCTCTAATTCTCTCAATGAATGCATGAAGGCAAGTCCAGGTTATCATTCCTTGTCTTTCTCCCTTCATTCTTCTCCCCATTTCTACATCATTCTCAATTAATGTGGGGGATGCACTCAGCTTATCTGTTCACTCCTGCATCTGTGAATATGGAAGCCCTGTTCCCTGAGACACTCGAGCAAGATATCACACACATAGTATCGCATCCACAAATTAGTTGTTTCAGACAAGAGGCTCTACCTTAACGCTGCATGTTTTTCATATATTTAGGTGATCATTTACCATAAACAATATTATTTTATTGTTTTTTTTATTTTGCATATGCATGCCAGGCCAGTAGCTTTGTAAAGAAACACTCTGCACCTATAGACTAAACACGTCATACGCATGCGCATGACGTCAACGTTTTCTCAAATTTTTTGTAGTTTACACTGAGGCGATAACAGTATCGTTTTCAAAAACTTTGAAACCCGTTTTCAGGCCACATTTGTTGTGTAAATGAACTGCAAAAATGCATAAAAAGTTTTTACGTTTTTAGTTGAAAACGGTGTCGTTTTGTGAAAGGCCCCTATACGTAAGACTAGAATGGTTAAAACATATTAAAGAATGTTTAGTGTAGCTGTATAAGAAAAAAGCAGGTCTTTTTAATATATAAATTGTTTCTCAAAGACAAGATTTAACCTTCCTAACCTTTTCGAAAAAAGATAACACCGTGGCTATTTTGGGTACTTTTCACTGGGAATAGGGGTATTTTCTTGGAACGTCGCTAACTTGCTTAGCTGGATTTGATTGATGACCATTTGGCATGATCTTGGATTGTTCGGTTCTTCGACACTCATCCTGGACTTGCTGTCATAGCAACAGGTCCATAAGAACAAACCTGCTCAGGAGCAGGCTTATTTTATGTAAACAGGATTAGATTGCATCTTTTTAAGTGAAGGTGATACTTAAAATCTGTCCCAGCCACTGCTACCTTCCCACACGAGTACCCTAATGTAAACCAGGGACAATGATTTAAAAAAATAAATTTGCAAATAATATTATAATGTTATATAGTATATGATAATATTGACACCGCCAGATTTACTCATTGAGAGATTTATTCGTGAGGAAATAATTACCAAATAAATTTATTGGCGTCTTACACACATGATGTAGGCTACAGTTAGTCTATGCCGTGCATGCATTAATTTGAATTGTGACGCTATTATGGGAGTGGCTTGATGCAGCACAGGAGATGCAGGTGTCAATTCCTGTCAGTTCCTGGACTTCAATTCCCATAATCCTCCCTGCCAGTCACATGCACACATTCCACACCAATCACCAATTGCCACATACAGCTGAAGCTCATTATCTGGACTATTTAAGACTCACACACTCACCACCTCCTTGCAAAGTCTTGTTAACCTGTGTTGCAATTCCGAGCATTATTATCCTGTCTGTCTACCTGTTACCGATCCCGTCTGTTACCCGTTTACAATTCTCTGTTGCCTACCTTTGGACTGTTTGTTCTTACCTGGACTGTGACTGATATCTGCCTGCCTCGACTTCTGCCTGTACTGTGACCATGACTCTGCCTGTCCCTTGCTGTTCCTGTTTGCTCCTGTTTGACCCTGCCTGTACGACCACCCTCTTTTATAATAAAAGCTTGCAATTGGATCCCTGCCTGAGTCCCGCTTCGTTACAGCAGGTAACTTGATCTTGACCCTTAAACTTTAATTAATGCTCATTCATTACAATCTGCTTTAAAGTTAAAATTAAATTAATTGCTAATTACAACATTAAAATAAAAATGTAAAGCCTGCACAAATAGGAAATCGTGAATATAGCCTAAATAATGGAAGAATTCATTTATCTATTATAACTTTTATGTTTTGCTTGGCTGTTTTCTTATAAAAGGTGCAGAAAGTTGAGTTTTTTTTGTCAGATGTCTTTCTTTGTATAATATCTTTTAATTCTATGATGTCACTACATTTCCATCTTGATGCCAGCCAATCGCTCGATCACATTGCTGATAGAGTATCGAAACATCTGCCCTTTTCGAGGAACACACGAACGCGCAGTAATCAGATATTTTAATCCAATCTGCAAATTTGTTTGAAGAACCACATTAGCCAGAGTTCAGTTATCACAATTAAAAGATCTAGCATCTGTCAAATCTTCTCAGATGTATTAAGGGAGGTACGAAGAACTGACCCCAGAGTGTAACTCTTTAGCTTAATTAAATGTTATAGAACTATGTATTTTTTATTTTTTTTTCCAGATGGCATAAAGTCAAAGTTTGAGCCACTCAGAATTAGGAATCCATTTTAATAAAAATAACTTTTATAAGGTATAACGGAGGAGGACAAATAGAGATTCCAGCTTTTCAGATTTTTTTTTTCTTCTGGAAAAAAAGATCCTACTGTAGTAATCCCAGACAATAAGACAATGTCTATTCTAGAGTTTCACAAAGTATCTCAACGTCACAATCTGTAAGCATAAAAGCCAGAGTTTCACTATGAAATTAAATTTCCTCTTCAAAGGCCAAATTGTCTGTTACTACCAGTGCTTCCCACACATAGACTTTACTTGGGCGGGCTGCCCACGTATATTTGGAGACACATTTTTGCTTTTATTATTTTTATCGTCTTATACTTTTATATCCGCGCAAGACAATGAAACCATCCGCGATCGAATAACTAGTCGTTTCGTACCTGCTCATTATGTGTGCGTCAGAACTCTTTACTCCAGCTAGCATTCCCACGGGCGCTGCATGTTGCTAAGTCACAAGGCGGCGCTGTTGCGCGTTCTACAAGCTTGCGCAAAAGTGCCTCAGACTGCTTCAAAGTGATTCTCAATCAATGAAAAGCACAGATTTATGCCAAGTGATTGCTAATGAACTCAAGTTGATGAATTATTACAAAGTCTACTTCATGGCCTTTATATAAAATGTTTTAGACGATTGTAAGAATCTGAAGGATCAGCCTGCAATAGTACAGATGTATTTTTGGCTTGTTAAGTCACACGCTAAGTTTTTTCTTTTTCTTTTGGGCATTATTGGTATTTTGGTTACACAATAAATTGTATTTAATTTGATTTCCATTTAATTCACAATAAATTATTGTAGTCTCCCCCACAGAAAGAAAAGACTAAGAACATTATTTAAAACATTATTCATTTTATAAATTTTACTAGTAAAATCTGTGTCCCATTCACTGAGAGAGACACTATATGACAGCAAGGAGAACAAACGAAAAGGTGAACCATTTAAATGCTGTAATCTTGCATAATTTACAATGCATAATAATGCATAATATTAGAATGTAATTAAATGTAATATGCTATGTAATTAAAATTAATTAAAAAAAATAAAAATACTGTTAAAAATCACACATTATTTGTTTGTCACATGTAGTAGACGATTTTTGTGCCGTGGGTAATAGGAGGATTTTTCGCCCAGCTATCACCGCAAGTATATTTCAAACCTGTGGGAAGCACTGACCACCCATATTCATTTTACAGCTATATACTCATGTCTTCAATGGTCTTATTTGTGTCTATATTAGGAGAAATATTGGTAACACTTCACAATAGGGTCTAATTTGTTAACATTAGTTAATGTATTAACTAGCATGAACCAACAATGGGCAATACATTTGTTACAGTATTTATTAATCTTTGTTAATCTTAGCTTTAGTGCTGCAACGATTAATCGGGATTAATCGTTTGCAAAATAAAAGTCTGTGTTTACGTAATATATGTGTGTGTTCTGTGTATAATAATTATGTATATATAAATACACACACATTCGTGTATATATTTAAGAAAAATGTTATATTTACATATAAAATATTTATGTTTATATGTAATATAAAATATATATAAATATATATATTTATAATACATGCATATATTTCTAAACTTTATACCTGTATGTGTGTGTATTTATATATACATAATTATTATACACAGAACACACACATATATTACGTAAACACAGACTTTTATTTTGCAAACGATTAATCGCGATTAATGCAGCCCTACTTAGCTATTAAAAATCCAGCTGTTCATTGTTTGTTCATGTTAGTTCACAGTGCATTAACTAATGTTAATAAATATAAAATTTGATTTTAATAATGTAGTAGTAAATGTTGCCTAGACATTTCAAGAAGATGCAGGTCTCTTTATATTTGCAGATGTAAACTCTAAGTCTTAAACAGAGAAAGTTTCTCACTGCGTGCCGTGTGCCTGCCACAACAAAGTGCTATTAGCTGGCATTCTTGGTAAGGTGAAGGTGTACAAAATGATTGACAAACGGAGGACTACAAGGCAATGGAGAGCACGTCGCGACTTTAACCATTTATGATCCGCCAGCAGACATCAAACGGCATGCCTGGCTTTTATTGACAACCAAGATGCAGGATGTCAAATGTTTACCATTACTTTCAAGTGCTACATCAGAAGCTTTTCTTCTTCTAGCAGTTTTTCAACAACTGAAGCCATTTTTCCTTCTCTCACTCTTTTTCTCTCGCCCACTCCCCCTTTCCTCAGATGAAGAGGCTGATTAAAGTTATGTAAGTGTCACCTGCCTGCCAGGTCTCTGTTTTCACTAGAGCAAGGATGCCAAATTAAGCATCTAAATGCTAATGTTTGAATGACTGGAGAAATCGGAAGAGAAAAGGGGGCGACTGAGGAAGACTGAAAAATTCCAATTTTCTTCACAACAAATTCTTCTTTCCCCTCCTTTTGGTTAAACTGAGCATTCCCTGATGATTTTAATAGGTTCTGATTAACTGCCATCACAAAACCTAGAAAGCGTCGATCCAAATAATCCTCTACGTGGGAACAAATGCTATGAAATGTTTTACAGGTCTTTCATTTGAATACGAATAATAGTATAATAGTAATGTTATTCTTTGTTGTAATTTGATCAATGGTGTGAGAGAGAAATGTGGATATATTTGAGTGTGTTTAAAAAGTTGCAGCACACATACTTCTCACACACTATGACAAAAGCAGCGGATATCCTCAGATATACGTTTTAAAAGCCAGTATGCAAATTTGAGTCTACACATCAAATGGCCTTTGTCTTATAATGTATCACTTCTATATGGAAACGCAAAGGTGCATCTGGTGTGATTTTGGCAGGCGACGGGAGGGAAAGACTGGAAACAAAGACTTACATTCTGCGATTCAAACACCAGCATGCTGTGACACTCTCAGGCAGCATGGAGGAAGGAGGCAGAGAGAGATGATAAAGAGCGCCATCTGTTGGTACTGTGCAATACTGACTGGAAAGCAGTACTGTGGCTTTTTTTAATTTGAAAGATGAAGCTGGGAAATATGACATGAATACTTTTAGAGAAAACTCTGTTAACAACTATCCACCTTTAATTGTTTTTGTGCATTTCTTCTTATTGAAAGCGCAAACAATAATTATAAGCAGCTAAACACACACTCGCAAATACATTTTTATTTTCAACCTATATGGTTCTTTCTGGCTGGGCAAGGATCGGGAACAGCACTCTTTAGGATTAAAGTCTTAAATGTATGTGTCAGCATTAAATATTATCAAATCATTTGTCAGTGATGTAGACTTAAAAGCAAAAAGTAAAAAATTGTCAAATTATTTTAAAATGTTGATTTATAGATATATATATATATATATATATATATATTACAGGAAAATAAGATAATGATCCTGATAAAGTATACTTTTGTTTGCACTGCAGTAAAAGTTGAGTGTAGTTTTGCTTTAAAATGTACTAAAAAAATCTTTTTTATCCCATCTTCTATCAACACCCTAAACTCAACCTCCATTTAATGTTAAACATGTTAAACAATAAAAAAAATAAAAAAAGTAATTATGCCATGGGAAACAAAAACAAACATATTTGACAAAAACATAAGAGGGTGTATGTGTGTATGCATTATAGGCAAATCAGATGTTACGCTGTATTCAATACTTATTACTGTATTCAATATTTATATTCAATACTTATTACTGTAATACTCTAATACTGTATTCAATAATTTTTATATACACTTTCAAGTAAAGTAATTTAAATTAATTTAAATGAAATTAAAGGGTACTTCAATGTACTGTAAGGGAATACACTTCAAAAGTGTCTTAACATAAGACTTTATAAAAGGTATTAGTTTTAATATTGACTATTATTTGTCATTTGAAGTACATTTAAATACTTTAATTATAACTCTCTTTGAACATTTCAACACACACACAAACACACACAGCCCAGGGCATATCAACCCTACAAACGTGGAAAATGGAAATCGACACTAAATTTAAACACAAGCAATGTTTTAGATCAATACAGGATATATATTTGGGTACATTTCATATTTATATTTGTCATATTTACATACTGTGTAAGGACACATATTTTACTTCCATGCATAAAATAAAAATAAAACAATGCAATAAAAACTAAACTTTAATTCTATTTTTCAACTGCATGCATCAGTACAAATCCAACAATGCTTTGTAGCCTGTCCACTCACCCCAATTAAAACCAAGGTTTAGGTGCCCTTTAAAAATATATATATTTTTCACGACAAATTAAGTCTCACCAAAAAGATAAAAAAATTAAATGGAGAAACTGCCTTTTTTCTGAATCCAGTCATTACTAATCTGGAACCTAATTACTAGCAGGGCAGATTTTCCTCTCTGATTTTCTCCAGCCAATTAATTTATATTATTTTCAGGATGACATTCAGTCCTGTGCCCCTTTTGTCTTTCTTTTGCCGCTCACACCCACACACTCCTATCATTCAGCCTCCAGTATCATATGACACACACACGCACACTTACACTTCTCACATGCTGGTGTTAGGCACTGACCAACACCTTAAAATATAATACCTCATAGTTATGCCTCCACAAAAGAATTTTTTTTTTTTTTATCTGTTCGGCTCACCCACACATAACAAATTCATTAAAATGCTGCACAGACAATCATACTGTTTCTCCAGAGCTCCAGCATTAATGGTAGGACCGCAGCCTGCGTCACCATATTTTCTCCATATCTTCTCATCTCTGCACTGCTAATGCCTGCTAGTCCTCATGGATAACCAGTTAAGCAATGTCGGTAATTAAGTGCTAATTAAACTTAAAGCCTGTAGTTAGGCAGTGCCCTACATATTGCCTTTGCTATAGTGTAATTACACACAGTGCTATTTTAAAGCCCGCTAGAGACTGGCTGAATTGAAGTGTATACACCACATTGGCGGTAAAGAGTGAGGGTCAGGATGTGTGGTCAGGTATGCAGCCTCAGGGGTCAAAGGTTAGAATAAGGTTGGCCTCAAATAAGCCTCTGAGGTTTATAGTCCTTTAAGGCCCTGCATGATTTCATCTCTGTCTATGATCTATCGGCTTTCATCAGCGCTTTGTCATACTAACAGTGATCAATGAAATCACACTGAAATAGTGGTCATTTTCAAAGGAAAAGAACGTCCCTGTGAAGCTGTCCTTCATAGTAAATGATACTTAATTACATTTAATGCACTAATTATTTATAAGAACTTGTATACGACTAGTATACATATTCATATCGACTAGTGCATGGAGAAAAAAAAAAACATATTAACCTAAAAATGTACTTCATGTGTTACATCAGAAATTTTAGCTAACATCACTGAAACAACTTAAATAGGTTAAATCACACTAACATAACTAAATTTAGTTAGATCAGGTAGAAATAGTTCCTTAAAGGGTTAGTTCACCCAAAAATTTTCAATTTTACATTTCACAAAATATATTCAGTAACACTTTACAATAAGGTTGCATTTGTTAAAATTAGTTAACATGAAATAACTCTAAAAAAAATCTTCCAAAGCATTTGTTGATGATGTTAAGGATTAGTTTGTTAATTTCAACAATTTGCTAATATATTATGAAAAAAAACATTGTATCCGTTAGTATTATTTAGTGGACCTGAGCTAACATGAAATGACAATGAACAGTTAACGTTAGCAAAGATTAATAAATACTGTAAAAATGTATTGCTCATTGTTAATCTTTTTTAACTAATGTTAACTAATGGGACCTTAGTGTAAAGTGTTGCCATATCTTCTTTTATGTTCCACAGAAGAAAGTCATACAGGTTTGGAACGACATGAGGGTGAGTTGGCTGAATGATATCAGGATTTTAATTTTTGAGTGAACTGTCCCTTATTAAAAGGTAACAAATGCAGGTTACCACTTTTTAAGGTAGGGCTCTGTGAGATTAATGCTAGTATTGTTGATGATTTGACATCACCTCTCTAAAATTACTAACATTAAGGTAATCACAGAATCTGAAACCGTGGACAGAGGGGTCATCGGTTCAGTTAGAGGTCATGCTGGCCCAGTCCAGCTCTTAATGTAATCATGTTGCACTCCTTTACCATGTGCATTAAAGGTTTAGGGTTACAGTGAATGGCAGTTGTGTGGTGGTGACTCGGGCTAATGGATTTTAACACAAAAAGCAGAAAAACAAGGTCACCGCTACTTGTACACCACAAAGATCCAGCTGCTTCAAAATGTGCAATTTCTTCCTGACATTGTCCTGCAGCAATTACAGCAAAATCCTGAACTAAATGCATTCAATCCTGCTCCTAAAAGATCTACCTTTCTGCTGAGTTTGATTCCAGTTTTGCATCTCCATTTGCACTTATGTGCTACAGAAATATTATGCATTGTGCAATCATTTGTCATATGGTTGTGCGCCTGCGATTTTCAAAGTAAAATATGCTTTGTGAAGTTTAAATATTTACAGACAACACGTGTATGTTCAACACCCCTGTTTTGTCACATCAGAGGTTGCTGCAGGACAGGTCTGTGCTTTATGATGTGAAATTGAGGACTAGTTCCTGATCATTTGACAAACATCAAGAGTGCGTTTGCTGATGAATCTCCTCTCTGCTGGACACCAAAAATAACTTTGGTTCATGTGGCGATGATACTTATGGTTTGTTTGATTCCTTCCGCCAGGGAGACGTTAAGCAAAGGACGAAGTAGCGGCGGAAATATTTACGGCAAATCATGAGCGACAGTCAGCGTTACTCATTAAGACGTATTAGCGGTGATTTCAGCTGAGCTGACGCATGCGTCGCCTTCTCCAGTCCAAATGAGAGCAGAAGCTCTGACAGCGACATCGTTGCCTCTTCAAGACATTCAAGCACTGAGCAAAAATTCAATATGAGAGGGAAAAAATAACAGCAGAGAGGGGGATTGTGTTTTTCTCCTTCATTCCCAGATAACAGAATTTCAGGGTGACAAACTTCAAGTGCAACACTCTGCCTCAGGGTGAGTTAATTACATTAATTTTCCCTGACACTCTCACAAAATAAAGAAATAGAGAAAATAACACAACAAGATAGACACTGGAAAACAACATTTTATGTGGCCTTTTTTTCTTTTATTTATTTATTTTGTCAGCAATGATGAAATTAGTACAGAGGGCTCTCTCTGCCTATAATCAATCATTACTTTCAGTAGGTGCCAGAAAGCACCAACTGAAACCATATTTTCTTCACTTGTGGACAAAGGCTTCGAGATTGCGTGCCGCCCTTGTCCATAAATATATCTGGCCTTGACAACCCGCAGGATTGGCTTTGAGATTTTACAGAGTAAACATCTGTTTGTGTGGGTCCTGAGACACGCTGTGCTCCTTACCCAAAACAGCAGAGCCCGTTTCAAGTGAATAAAGAAGATCCACTTGAAGAGCAGACACTATACAAGATAGCATATTGTGTTTGACTGTGTTTGTGTATATTATATATATTATATATATATATATATATATATATATATATATTTGTTTTTTTTTATAAAATACTTTTATTCAGCAAGGACCCATTAAATTTAATCAAAGGTGACAATAAAGACATTTATAATGTTACAAAATATTTATATTTCAAATATATTCAGCAAAGAAACATTTGGTGAGCATATAAGATTTTATTTATTTTTTTGTCTAAATTACAAAAAAGCAACTATATGAACAATAGCATTTTAAAATCTTCAAATCTTATTGATGTTGATAATAAACAACAAAAGTGCATCTAATGGTTGCATATCTGTTATGGAGTACAAAGGCCGCATCGTTTTGGATGTCCAGGCATCTATTTAACCGACAGATTTATCACAGAGAAAACACTGACACCTTGACTTGTGCAATAATTCCCGTTTTACAAGCCAATATCTTCACACATTATTTCGTTACATTAGGTGAATATTGCACTTAAAACTCCACCATTTAATTACATCCACCAGTCTAATAAACACATTTTATAGAGTCCATAAATCACAAAAACAAAAACACACAGAATGTTGTTAATGTAACATATTTTATCATAAAGTGTAATCTATAAAAAAGATCAGTTTATACAAAAAAATGTGCTCAGCTTTGTGAATAGCTAAAGTAAATGTAATAAATGTCAGGAATGTTGTGTATAAATCTTAGTTGCTGCATGTTGTTAGCTTGATACATTAGGCCATAATTTGCTATAAATAAATGTTTATTAGCTGGCCAGACTTGTTTTGATGTGTTAATGATGTGTATTTAAGGAGATTCACAAGAAAAGTTCAATTAACGCACAACTTTCTGCAGCATTGTCCTGGTCAGTGTCCCCATTATACACCTGCAATGATTAAAAGCTGTGTTTTTTACAAATGTCCTTATCTGTGAGTATTTGCATGTAAAAGTGAGACATAATAGAGTTAATTTAGATTCAGATTTGTCACACCTGGCAGTTAATTCACGTCGATTCAAAATGCTTTTCACAATACAAAGGATACAGAACCATTCAAAATGGCTTAACATCCCTCCACTAAAAGTCCAAGACCTTTGGGGGTCTAAAAAAACCAATGAGCACTTTGTGTTCATGTCAGCAGATCCCTGGTCAGTTTAAGCGCTTTTCTCTCATATTGATTAAGATTACAGGAGGCCCTACACCAAAACCTGGTCCAAGATCGGTCGTTAGAGGCCAACTGTGGCCAGAGCCCTGTGGCTGTATGGCATATGGTTACAATTTGTCACTAACACGCTTTCAGTTGAACCCAGGCTTGGGTCAGCCAGCAAACCCGCTGGCTACACACTCCCTTAAGCTCCATATTAATGACTGCTGAGGAACAGAAAGTGCTAAGCATAATGCCATGAATGCAAGTATTATTACAGACACCTGTGCAGAGACTCAGCGCTATTTATTCCTTCATTCATTCCTTTATTTCATTTCGTCCAACACAGCACAGATCAATAAGCAATTAATTTTACCACCTAAAGAAATATATGGTGTTTTATGCCTGAACAATCAAATCAAACTGTAACATGGCTATGTAACTACGAGAATGAGGCACTTAAGATGGAAATAAATACATAAAAAGCTGAGAATTTATTCAGTTTTTTTTTTTTTGTTTTTTTTTTTTTAAACCATGTGCATAAAGGAATGCAATGTCGTTCTTTGTCTTAGAGGTCAATTGACTGAAAATCAAAAATTATAAAATGCATACAAGTATATAATTAGAAAAAAGGTTCATGGGGTGCTATATATATAGGCCCTTTGGTTCTTGACTCAACTTCAAAGAACCCTTTATGTCAAAAATGTTCTATATAAGGAGAAATGTCTTAAATGATTGCATAATGGTTTCATGTTTAACTGGTTATTTCACATTTTTCAAGTGATAAAGTTACTTCTTTGTATTTATGCCTAATTTACTGTTTTTTACTATAGAACGTACATGTAATGTGTGGCAAACTATGTCAACTTAAAATAAAGTTTGTTATCTATTTAGCAAAAAACAAAGCTATATTCTATATCCTATAAGAGACAGAGGGGGAAAGCCAAGTAGAGGCAATCCAAACACACTTGTTATAGCTGCTATAGAAAAGAAAATCTCACAGGGGGGCTGAATAATGGAGTCAGAGGGACCAGCAGCAAGCTGAAAATGTTTTCTCAACCAAGACCAGTACGCAAACCGACATTTCCCCAACTGACTAGCACATATTATAGAGTGCAGGTATGGTAGAGGAAAAAATGAGAAGGGGGGGTTGGGTGTTTGACATTTTGTTTGTTGTCCTAGGCAAAATGGAAGACATACATTGTCCCTTATTGCCTAAAGAGCCACAATGCAATTCTAGCCCTCAGTGGTCACACAGGGAGTATGCTCCAGGAGTCACATGGTCAGATGGATCACATCAATTTACCACGGGAAAAACAGAAAATAAGAGAACTCCCCAAAAAGAGAAAACAATATAGCTTTGTCTTCTTTTGACCTCTCGTGGCACACAAATACTATATGTTATTGTGCAAGTAGCGCGCTAAATACAAAGGTGTTCTTGTGCTTGGACCAAAGGGGAGATAAATGAATCCCCATCTAAGCTTGTCATGGCTGGACAGAGAGGAAAATCACGTACTTGTAGACCTATATCGCCACCCACTGGACATTTTTAAAATTACAGCTTTAGTCAGAATAGTGAGATATTTTGATTATTTCAAATCACTTATATTATATTCAGTATTTCAAATCACTTGACCTCTTGACTACAAGAATGTTATTTCTCTCAGCTAAACCTGAAATAAACCTGCCATCTGTAGAAGTGATAGCAGCCTTCAGCAAGAAGGCAGTGCCACTGTGGATTTGTGGAGATGTGATGATGCTGGCAGGGTGACAGAAGAGGAGACGGGCACTACTGTTGTTGTAGTTTTGAACATGACATGAACAGCAGTTGAGTGATGCGATGTTTGTGTCAGTTGGGATGGAGTAAGTGAGTGATACCATGAGACAGAGTTTGAATCACTGGCTCCTCAGGAGACGCAAATAACAGATTCACACATCATTTCACAAACTGACATATTTATTTAACTTAAGCATTTTTCTCACATTCATAGATAGATTAATAAATAAAGTATTATAAGTGTGTAGGTGCACTTGCTTGACTTTCTTAGAACAACTAAACAAATAATAAAATACTCACATTAGCAATGCTTCTTTTAATTAATGTTTTTTTTTTTTTTTTTTTTTTACATATTTTCCATACACTCTAAAAAATGCTGGGTTAAAAACAACCCAAGTTGGGTGAAAATGGACAAACCCAGCAATTGGGTTGTTTTAACCCAGCGGTAGGGTTAAATATTTGCCCAACCTGCTGGGTAGTTTTATTTAACTCAACTATTGTTTAAAAATTACTGTATTGCTTAATTAAAATTAACCCAAAGTATGTTGGAAATTAACATTTATTAATGTTCAATGAATAATTATTAAACAATAAACATGTATTAAATTGCTTATTAATACATTTATATTAATAAACTATTAAACTATTAAATTTATATTAATAAAATATTAAAGCTTATTAATAAACATTCACCTTTTGTCTATTATTGTTGCCTCTAATTGCATCTGGTTTTTAATTTCCCAACTATTTTGGGTTCATTTTAAGCTAGCCATATAGCAATTTTTAAACAATAGTTGGTTTAAATAAAAATTTAACTTTTGTCCATTTTCAACCCAACTTGGGTTGTTTTTAACCCAGCATTTTTTAGAGTGTACAATGTTATGTTAATTTTTGAGCACAAGGCGCTTCCAAAATGTACATATGGTTTTCTTTAGGTGACTGAACTTCTAGTAATGTCAGCTTGATTTTAGTAGGTAAATTAAGATGTGTGACATAAAAATAGAATGGTTTTCATTCACATGTATTTGAGGAATGCTTTATAAAAGAAAAGACATTAAATGGTTACGGTGCACAAATACTAATTCCCCACTCAACAGGATATTTGCATTCTGTTTTTAAAACAAGATATTTAATCATTTTAAAAAGAAATGTTAAACTGACAAATCTTTGGTTTGGATCATGTGACATCTATTTGTTTGTTTATCGTTTGTTTGTCAGGCGTGCTCACAAATTTCATGCTACTGTCTGACATTTTTTGTGCAAGCCATTTTAAAAAACTAGAGAAGAGTCAGTGAATTAGGAGCTGAGCTAGTTAATTTTACACTGACATTAAATTAAATTAAATAAATGTTGTTTGAATGTAAAATTATGTTGTGACATCATTTTGTTTGTGTTAAATCCAGTATCTTAAAAAAATTATAAATTCCCTGTTTATATGACATAGATTTCTATATGCTGTAAAAACAGACTATTTGGTTGCGTGATTAAAAAAAGTGATGTTGAACTGACAGAAGTTCAGCCAGATAAGTGTCACATGACACATTAATTCATGTCAAGAGTACTAAAAAACATTACTGTACTGGACTAAACAAAATGTTTTATCCAGAAGCCATTTCCACAAAACTTTTAAGCTGGGAGTGAGTTAAAAAAAAAAAAAAAAAAAAAAAAAGATTTTGTCAGCCAAATCTCTTTGACCTAAGTTTAAGTTAATATTTTAATAATTTAACTAAACATTCACATTGATGTTGGACAATGGTCACATAACAGGCAGGTAAACAAAATAAATTATATACTTTTTATTATGTATTTTATTTTGATTGTTTTTTTCTTTAAAATGATTTATTTTTGTTTTACATTTTTAAGATTTTTTTATGATAACTACTTAATAGCTTTTCATCAACTCACAATCGCCCTGCAGATCCCTATCTACGTATATATATATATATATATATATAAAAGCCTGTGGCAGTCATGCAACTTCCTTCAAGGTGAATGGAAATGTTAACGGATAGATTTCTCGAGTCAATGTATATACCTCAATGGCTATTGCTTAAACCATTGTACTAAATGACACTATGGTTTCATGATATTGTTTAGGATAGCACTCCATGGCATGTACTTCAAAGATTACCATGGTATTATTTTGGTATTACCATGGTACCATTTGCAAAAAATGGACTTTAAAATGTACATGGTATACTTTGTGTAGAACACCAATGAGAATAAACTGTCCATCGCCTTCACTACATTATGAAAAGGACAACACCACAGCACAAAATCTCTTGCCTTCGGACTGGTGTTGTTGAGATATTAGAGAAATGAAACAGATTGTTGTGTTATAATCATGTCATCCTCACACAGTACATCAGTCTCAGAGCCCTGTTTGGGCAGAAAGGATAATAAGGAGGTTATGGGAACCCTAATCGCTGTTTCCCTCTCAATCACACTCTCAGCCTGGAACAAAAAAAAAAAAAACACACAGGAATAGAGAGAAAAAAAGTTATGAAATAATAGCTTAAACTGAAGAATTGCTTTAATACTTCAATAGAAATAACCTAATTCCAACATTTTCAAAGGAGCAGGCGGCCTTGCTTCGGGCTAACGCGTAATGTGTGAGTGAAAGTATATCGCGTGTCACTCTGCATTAGAGAAGCGAGCCTGTGTGCCTTTGAATGAGAGGCAGCTGGGGTAATAGGAAGTGCAGATATTAGAGCTAATGAAATCACAAAGAACAAGACAGATGTGTCATTTGACCAAGTGCTGCTGTGCTGGTGCGGGTGGGGCGTTACATTTGCCCACAACACTCAGACAAGAGGGCTCAAGCCCTGATAGCAACCCTTATGCCACTCCATTTAAATGCATAATGCAC
The DNA here is from genome assembly GCF_024489055.1 of Chanodichthys erythropterus. Taxonomy (NCBI): domain Eukaryota; kingdom Metazoa; phylum Chordata; class Actinopteri; order Cypriniformes; family Xenocyprididae; genus Chanodichthys; species Chanodichthys erythropterus. Next base: position 21,028,654 of record NC_090231.1, on the reverse strand, counting down.
AGCGAATGACCTGTGTGTTTATTTACTGTAGCTTGGTGTGGAGAGATTGTGGAGCTCTATATATCTCATACACCCCAGACCCCACCCCCCCTCCCCTGTACGCCATTTCAAAGCATTTAATCATACATCAATGCTATTTCTTTACTCCATCACAGCTCTTTTGTGAATTTGGCCAGGAGCTGCACGAACAACTTGTATTTCCTCACACGTCATCCAGAAAACACAACTGTCACATTTAGGCTGCCGTCAATATCTACTCCCCAGCATGCATGTCATTTGGAAAACGTACAGAGGCGTCAGACAAATAAACACAACAACCTGGAGTCATTCGAAAGGATTTGTGGTTGGAGCATTGTGGGGGGCTGCGCAGTGCCACATCTGACCTGTGGCAATAAGTGCGTTAGTCATCTATGATTCATGTCAAAACATACTTAATGTATCAAAGATATGAAACACTTTGACAGCTGCTACGGAGAACAGAGGACTGAAATGGTTTTCAAACCAAACAAGCCGATTTCCTCCCCACCTTCCTCCCCTCGCACAATAGCTTGCACCGGTGGACTTATGTCCATAAACAGTTTATGATGAAATGCCGTAGCACTTAATTAAAACAATAAATCCAAAGTGTGCATTAGTGGCCCCCTCCTCTCGCCTCACTGACCTCAGCTGTGTCCATTCTGGAACCGTGCATCACCGGGGCCGGGTGAGTCTGGAGACCAAATCTTATTCCGTGTGCCCTGAAATGATGCCACAAACGTGTTCTTATTACTCTCTTGCTTTCTCTCTCTTTTGGAGATAATTTAATTCATATTTCTTTTGTAGCACAAGGGATATGTGGCAGAGGCCTAATCACACACACACAATAGAACAAAGGGGTTGCTGTTTGGAAAGCAGACTAAATTCTCTTTGAATGTGATGTACTGGCTATTTATCCATTTAGCACTGCATTATGAAAAGCTATTTTAGATTGCATAAAAGGGCGTGTACTCTTTATTATGATTTTGCTCACAGAATTACTTTTAACTGTAAACTATAAACTGCTAAGTTTACCTGAATTTCCTGGCAAATTCTGTAAAATTGCTCACAGGCAGAATGGTACTCTAATCTCAGCTTGAAAGCTGATGCATCACATCTGTTCAAATTCACAGTTAACTTATAAAGCTGAGAAATGAACCTGTGAGCTAATGCATGTGATTTTTATGTTTTTATGCTGCCCTTTTTCTAAACCTGTATTTTGGGTTCAGTACTTTTGCTTTAATGCATTTGGTGTACATGAATGTGTCTGTATCTGTCATCCTGATCTATTGTCCTGTTTGAACAGAAAGCTAAATGTTTTCTTTTTTTCTTTTCTTTTTTAAAGATCTTTTAAACATTCTGCACTGTGGCTCATTGCATTTCACTTCGTTTCATCTCCACCCAAGCATAATAATAAAGCAGTGTTTGGCTTTGAATTCTGTCTGTGAAAATGTCAAGTCCACTGGATGTTTTACAACAGCACAAGCTGTTTAAGTAGGTAGTGAATATCACATCTTTTTCCAAGTCTACAGTACATTGTCTATTATGACAACCAGCAAATCTGTCATTTAATCTTTCATACAGTAAACAGTAAAAATTCTCCATGCATTCCTTTTCTTCTGATTCACCAGACAGTTTGAAGTAATTTTCTTAACAACATACATTATTCTTTTTCTCACACAGACTTTAATCCACTATAGTTTTAACACCTGTTATTATTTCCAACAGATGAATGCCTTTGGCACAAAGAGAAAAGACTGATCTGATCTGAGCAGTGGAACTGTGCATCTTGCAGTTTTTTTTTTTTAAACCTTCTTTCCTTTTAGCTTAACTTCCTTTCCTTTTCCTTTAACTTATTGTATGTAAATTGTATTTTTGAATAAAACATGCTAATTTCTCAAGCTATTTAGCATATTTTATTTCAACTCTTTATTTGACATACAATTATTTTCAGCTCCTCGCAGTTTCAGGAACTTTTTAGTGTTTGTATCACTTCACATGTCTTTGTGTGTGTGTTCCACAGATTCATTGTATTAGTGGTGAGGACTGTTCAGTAACTCTTTCTGTAAGTTAAATTGTTATGTCCAAGATCTCACAGCAATTCGTACATATTTTACGAGGTGAAATTCGTATGACCTCACTTCTACAATTTTTTGCTAAATCGTGCATATTTTACGGTGACAAATTATGACAAAACTAAGGCTGCATTTTTTTTAATCCAAAATACAGCAAAAACAGTAATGATTTTCCACAAGACCGTGGGTGCTTCTCAATTGGAAGGCTGCGTCCTAGTATAGCTGCTTATCTAATTCTGACACAATCAGAATTATATAAAAAAAAATACCCTTGATCTTCCAAGCTTTATAATGGTAGGCTAGTGAATTTTGTTACTGATTTTGAAGTCCAAACAAGTGCATCCATCCATTATAAAAGTAATCCATACGACTCCAGGGGGGTAATAAAGGCCTTCTGAAATGAAGCAATGTTTTTTTTTTGTTGTAAGAAAATAAGAAAATATTTAAAACTCTATAAACTAAAATAACTAGCTTCTGGCAGACAGCCTACGCAAGTCGATTTGCGACAAAAGAGTAACTTCCGTTGCGATGTATGACGTAGATGTAGGAGCAGCATAAGCTTAGACGGCTCTCGCAGTTCAAACAAATAGGGCTGGTCAACAATCTTAAAGCTCTTCTTCTATTATACCTCCAATATTTCTCTTTAAAAATTCTCATTTAAGACTTCTAATTCATGACTGGTGTAAAATGAGAATTTTTGTTTTGCTCTATCCTCTGCCCTTCCATGTTCATCAATGCATCATGCATCAGGTCAGAGATCACTCTTTTGGCGTAGACTGATTTGTGTAGCTGTCTGTCAGAAACTAGTTATTTTAGTTTATAAAGATTTAAATACAGATACTTTTCTTACAAAAACCCATCTCTTTGCATCAGAAGGCATTTAATAACCCCCTGCAGGCCCGTGGATATCTTTTATGATGGATGGATGCACTTTTTTGGAATTCAAAATCAGCACCATACACATACATATATATATATATATATATATATATATATATATATATATATATATATATATATATATATATATATATATATATATATAGTACGTTTTAATCAATGTAGGCAAAGGTCTAATGGAAATAAAATTACCATAAATCGTCATGAATGCGATTTTCTAGTTTTTTTTTTTTTTTTTTTTTTTTTACAACGGTCAGACATGTATTTATCATTGAGTCCAGAGAAAATGTAAGGTTTTGATAATCTACTTTTTAAAAATATAATTCATAGTGCTAGTAGGCCTAAGTTTATTAGTCACATTCTTCCACTTGAGTAAACTTCGAATGAACTATCGCTACTTACATATAATTATTAAAGAATAAAACAAAAAAACAACATGCAAATCACCACAGTGGTACTTGGGGAGATCTAGAACAAGAATCAGGTGGAGTTTGTAGAAAACAATTTGATTTCATATTTTTATGAATTTTTAAAATATGTCTGTATAGCGAGGTAGTCTATGACATATAATTATTAAAGAATAAAACAGTAAAACAACATGATAGTCACCACAGTGGTACTTAAAGGGATAGTTCACCCAAAAATGTAAATGTGATGTTTATCTGCTTACCCCCAGGGCATCCAAGATGTAGATGACTTTTTTTTTTTAGTCGAACACAAATTATGATTTTTAACTGCAACCGCTGCCGTCTGTCAGTCAAATAATAGCAGTGATTGGGAACTTGAACAATAAGAGTCGAAAAAACTTCCACAGACAAATCAAAATTAAAACCTGCGGCTCGTGACGGCACATTGATGTCCTAAGACACGAAATGATCGGTTTGTGCGAGAAACCGAACAGTATTTATATCATTTTTTACCTCTAATACACCACTATGTCCAACTTCGTTCAGCTTCCGGCTAGTGAGGTCGGATCGCGCTCTGACAACGGAAGACTTCCGTCAACAGAACGCGTTTTTTTACCTCACTAACAGGAAGCTGAACGAAGTTGGACATAGTGGTGTATAAGAGGTAAAAATTATATAAATAATGTTCGGTTTCTTGCACAAACCGATCGTTTAGTCTCTTAGGACATTAATGTGTCGTCACGAGCCGCAGGTTTTAATTTTGATTTGTCAAAAAGTTTTATTTACTGTTATAGTTGAAGTTCCCATCCACTGCTATTATTTGACTGACAGAGGGCAGCGGTTGCAGTTAAAAATCATAATTTGCGTTCGACTGTAGAAAAAAAGTCACCTACATCTTGGATGCACTGGGGGTAAGCAGATAAACATAAAATTTTCATTTTTGGGTGAACTATCCCTTTAATTGGGAACATACAGTATATAACAAGAATCGGGTGAAGTTTGCAGTAAACGGTTTCATTTTATTTATTTTTTATGAATTTGAAATTTTTTTCCACCACACTTAACACCTACCACGCAACCTCATGTAGAGGCCAATACATTTTAAGCATAAATGGCGTGACCGCATACAGGTCGCGGAGCAGGCGGGTATAGCCGTGGCAGGTCGATTGACAGGCGCGTTTATCCGTGGAAGGTCGCGGGGCAGGCGGGTATAGCCGTGGCAGGTCAAGTGACAGGCGCGTTTATCCGTGGCAGGCCGGTATAGCCGTGTCAGGTCGAGTGACTGGCGCCTATATCTGTGACAGATCGAGTGGCAGCGGTGACAGGTCGCGGGGCAGGCGCATATAGCGGTGACAGGTCGAGTGGCAGCTGCCACTAGCGGTGATGGGTCAAGTAACGTTAATGGTCTCAGTGGCAGCTGCCACTAGCGGTGATGGGTCAAGTAATGGTCTCAGTGGCAGCTGCCCCTGCAACGCAAAGATTTTACCCCTACTGCGGTTTTCCTAACAGTCAAAGACTAATGGGTAACTAGCATGGATTAGCTGCGGTCGTTAACCAAGGACTGAAACAAACCAACGTAACCAGAAATATAATTTCGTAACATTCAATATCATAAATCACATTCTCACTTGTAAAATGTACGTTAATCACTTGCTGTCTGGTTTTTAGATTTCTTTCATTTGAACATCCATACGCTGCAGCCATCGTCCATGAATTCAAAGTAACAGTTACAGGCGGAGATAGCAGCGTTACCTAGCTACTACCTATGACAAGACCCCTGTTCCAAAATGGCGGCGGTTTTGACGCATGCTTAGAACCCCAAGGCGACATCTAGTGTATATCTATGGTCATTTTATAGTCTATTGGTGCGTTCAAGTCTTCCTGGGAAGTTCGTATTTACGAGGTGGGAAATCGTGTGTACGACGGTAGGTGCGTTCAAGTCACTTTCGTCGGAGTATGATGGCGGTGTGCCTTCTCTAAATTAATTACACAAAATAACAACACTTCTGCTTCTAGAAAATGTAGAGCAAATAATGTACATTAGTTGTATGTTGCTTTTTTATGTTTTTTAATTAATGTATGAAGCTGTTGTAAACTTTATTGTTGCATATTACATTTTTATATTGTGATGCTATTGTATTTTTTGCTGGGAATCAGCTTACTTTGTTGTAAATAGAAAAGCCTGACAATTCACTGCTAAATACCTGTAATATTGTGGTATTTCGCCATGTTTCTGACTGACACGCCCCCAACTCATACAGATCGGAGCTTAAAGAAAATTACGAGCTTCCCACTGGTATTTACGACATTGTGGTGGCATTCATGTCAGTTCTGCTCGTAAATACGATCTTTCCGACATGACTTGAACGCACCATATGGTCATCATTCAGGTTGGATTTTTGGATACGTTTTTTAACAAAGCAGCTGATAGCCTATTGCCATAGAAAGTAGTAGTGGACTGCAGACTCGCTTTCACCACAAAATGGCGGAAACGCAGGGCTGCTGCTGGGCGACGGTGTTACAACTTTCTATTGAGTGTCGCTTCTTGTTAGTGTATATTCTTTGGTTTGAAGTACATCATGAGATGTAATTCCTCATTATCAGCATTAACAACTCTATGTCCATCAACAAACCGATGTGTATATTTCTTATTTATTGCAGTGCACATGTGGTAACTTTATCATTAACGTTAACTGTATCCATAGCCTAACGTGAATGACTGATATTTAACATTAAAGTTTGTAAGACAAATCTTGCTCCATCCTTTATTATTACTCAGGCTCAAAGTACACAGTTTTAGGTAATAGTGAGCCACAGTTGATTTGCATAATTATTTCAGTAAGACATAACGTTAAGTGAGTTGGCCGGTTAGCTGGAGACAGGCACAATATAGCTAAAATAAATAAAACTATGTATTTTGAACACTCGGTATAAAATACATCTATAATTAATCACACTTACAGTTTGTGATTCTGAGGAGCAAGTTGGTCCAAATAAAGCAGGTATTGTCCCATTCAATCACTGATTTTTAACAGCCTCACACTTTGGAATTGAAAATAAACCAAATTTCCTTTCACAGCGCAGAGCACAGCGTCTTGTCGACATATCCACACGAAAGTCATACAGAATTTGGGGGTTCAAGTTTTCGCGGGATGTCCTCGCGCACGCAGAAAGCAAGCAGGCATTATGCAAATGTGTTAACTTGTGATGTGTCAACTTCGTGAAATGGGATTCGAACTAAAAACGACTCGTTTAAGCGGTTCAGAGTCGACTCTTCTTCTTCTTCTTCTTCTTTTCTTTTTTTGAGAGAGACAATAACTTTATGATGATGTACTTTCAGCTGAATTTTGCGATCTGTAAACATTCAGCTACATTACACAGTAATTTTCAAAAATGGGCACTTTAAAAGCTGTGTAAATGTTAGTACAAAATGTTATTAAAATACTGTTTTTGGAACGTTCTTATAATTTTATTAAAGCTCTTGTAATGTTGAGAGAAAACAGAATATTATTCTTAGAACGTCCTTATAATGTTATTAGTATTTCTGAATTTTCACAACATTATCATAAAAAATTATGGGAACAACGTTCATGGAAAATCCTTATGATGTTATTTGTACTTGCTGAATGTTCTCATACGTTGAGATAATACGTTCTTAGAATAGCATTTCCAGAATGTCCTTATGAAGTTAATTGTTAAGTTATCCATTAAAATCTTGCTTGGGACATGACAGGAAGTTAAAACTGGAAAACAGGAAACTGAGATGGCTTGCATAAAAAAGGTGTTTAAAGGGCAGAGTGGTTGACCTAAATTAATTAAACACAGAAAGGGTGTGAAAAGTTGACAAGGAACAAGTAAAAAGAAAATTCATATACAGTTGCAAGAATAGGTAGCCTATGTGAACCACTTGCAGAATCTGTGAAAATGTGCAAAATTGTAACAAAATAAGAGAGATCATACAAAATGCATGTTATTTTTTTATTTAGTACTGTCCTGAGTAAGATATTTTACATAAAAGATGTTTAATTTTTTTTTTTTTTTTTTTTCTTTCTTTTGTGATGGTTGTACATGAGTCTCTTGTTTATTCTGAGCAGTTTAACTGAGCTCTGTTCTTCAGAAAAAAATCTCCAGGTCCCAAGAAAATTATTTTCACCATCAAAAAGTTTTCCACCATTTTTTTGCATATTTGAACCCTTTACGGTGACTGAATGATTTTGAGATCCATCTTTTCACATGGAGGACAATTGAGGGACTCAAAAAGGTTCAAACATTCACTGATGCTCCAGAAGGAAACACAACATTATGAGTCGGGGGGTGAAAACTTTTGAACAGGATGAAGAGGTCTGAATTTTTCTTATTTCGCTTGAATATCATTTTTTCATTTAGTACTGCCCTTCGGAAGCAACAGAAGATACTTGCATGTTTCCCGGAAGACAAATTAAATACAATTTACCTTGATCTTCAAATTACAAATGTTTTCACCACCTGTCTATTAATGCATCATGTTTCCTTCTGGAGCATCAGTGAATGTTTGAACCTTTTTTTAATAGTTGAGTTTGAGTCCCTCAATTGTCCTCAAATTTTGCCAGAGGAGAACTGGGCCCCCGACTAAGCCTGGTTTCTTCCAAGGTTTTTTTCTCCATTTTAACACCTATTTGCCACTTGTTTGCCACCTGATGTCACCTGTTGGAGTTTTGGGTTCCTTGCCGCTGTCACCTTTGGCTTGCTTAGTTGGGGACACTTGACATTTGACTTGACATTTGATATTCAACAGTGCTTTGATCTGCCTGCAATGACACTATTCTTTAAGAGCTGCTGTGCAGCCAAAATAATGTACCAGTTAACAATGTAAAGCTGCTTTGACACGATCTATTGTAAAAAGCGCTTTATAAATAAAGGTGACTTGACTTGACTCATGTGAAAAGACGGATCTCAAAATCATTCTGTCACTGCTGTAAAGGGTTCAAATATGCAAAGAAATGCCAGAAAACTGAAGAATCTGCAGGACCTGGAGAATTTTTCTGTAGAGCAGAGCTCAGTTTAACTGCTTAAGACAAATAAGGGATTCATGAACAACCATCACAAAACAAAAATATAGCTGCAAGCAGCAATTCGGGGCCAAGCCCCAGAAGGGGCAGTAGCGCAATACGGAGCAGGAAGAGCAAAAACAGCAGAAATTGAATGTACATGCTAAACAGCTCGTTCAGAAGGACAGGTGGAAATGAAATGAAAATTAATAGAAGTTCAGAGAATGAACACGGAATGAACTAATAACACTTGTATCTCATTCAAGAGGAATAAAGATTAGTACAATGCTTATTTGGATAAAAAAGGTATCAAAATGACTCATTACACACAATTGTATAAAGGCACCCCACACAGGATTTGAACCCACAACCTCCGGGTCCAATGTCCATTTCTCAACTCATTGCGCCACTGTGCAGGTGAATGTTGGCACACCTGCCGAAGTTCATTAGTTCATGTGAAAATGAACTCAAAATGAAGAATTTTTATAAAACTGCACTGAATGTTATATTTAATAACTACTTTAGATCATTCTGCAGCTCATCATGCTGTAGCGCAATACAGAGCAGGAAGAGGAAAAACAGCAGAAAATGAACAAACATGAAACAGCTGGTTCAGAATTACGGGCGAAAATGAACTCAGAACTTATGTACATAAGCTTAGATGAAAATGAACACAGCATGAAACAAAAAGCATTTATTTCTAGTCCAAGAGGCAGTAAAGGAATCAAAACACACTATTTCATAAAACCGCTCCACCTGGGATTCGAACCCACTATCTTGGGGTGCAGAGCTCATCAGGTAACTGGCTTTACACTTTGAGCTACTTGAGGATGCACATTCAACAATCTGTGGAAGAGAACTTTTAGTGTAAGAAAGAATTTACAAAAAAGCATTACTTAGCATGCTAACCATATTAGCATGCTAAGCTAACTTAATGCTAATGAAGCTCATGGTTAACTTGATAGCTGAAGAGCCACATTAAAGAGAATGACAACTGGTTAGCATGCTAAGCAATTAGCATGCTAAGCTAACTAGCATAAGACAACAAACACAAGCAAGGTCACATTCAGAGATGAATATCTTGGGAATGGTAGCGAATATCAAAAATCCATTCAGTCATTTCTGTGCGGCTCGGTCCAAAGATCACCTGAGCTGATTTTGGACAAAATTGGACAAAAATTGTAGGAGGAGTAGTGAAAAAATGGAATACTGTACTTTTCAAAATGGCCACTACTGTACTGGGTGGAGTCTTAATGTAAGATATTGAATGTGATCAGTATGAAGAGAGGAATCAGTTGTATTGACATTCATTTTTCTGGAACAAAGGGTTCAAAAGTTATAACCTTTACAAAAGTGAATATTTGAACTGGTGGTGGCGCTATAGACTTAGTCCTAGATACTCCAAAGTTGGTCAAATTACTTTTAATTACTATCACTACAAGCATGCCAAATTTGATAATTTTCCTTCTTATGGTTCATTGATTACCATACAGGGGGAAGAAGAATAACTACGAATTTGGACATAAAGGAATTGCATGTGATAGCTTCAGATTAGACCAGTTTTAGGCAGAATGCCTAGAACAGACACAAGTTCTGCATCTTTTCCTGCCACAGTACCTCATGCGGTCTGGGCATGTGTCACACACATGAGTTTCGAACCCACGATGCAGAGCATTCGGGATCCGTGGCGTAACACATTGAGCTAATCAGCCATGCAAGTTCATCAGTATGCTAAGCAGAGGTTTCAGTGTGAGAAAGAGTTCACAAAAAAAAAAGCTTCATAGCATGTTAACCATATTAGTATGCAAAGTTATTTAATGCCAACTAAGTTTTGGTTAACCTGTTGACTGAAGACCACATTAGAAAGAATAGCAATAGTTTAGCATGCTAAGCAATTACTGTGCTAAGCTAACTAGTATAAGACAACAAACACAAGCAAGGTCACATTCAGAGATGAATATCTTGGGAATGGTATCAAAAATCCGTTCAGTCATTTCTGTGCGGCTCGGTCCAAAGATCATCTGAGCTGATTTTGGACAAAATTGACCAAAATTTGTGGGAGGAGTAGCGAAAAAACTGTTTTTGATTTAATTCAATATGGCAGACAGGTACATTTAAGGAAAATGACAAATGACACATTGTCGGAATCGGCATAAGCCAGGGAATAAAATGACATAAAGCAGACAAATTTTGGATAATGTTTTCAAAAGTTATAAGCAATTTTGCAAAAATCATTATATCTGTGGAACACTAGGTGGCGCTGTGCTGAAACTTCTCATGTACCTTCAGGACACTCTGATGGTCATATGTACCAAATTTTGTGATGATATGTCAAATTGTTTAAAAGTTATTGCAATTTATGACAAAATTCAAAATGGCGGACACGTGGTTCATCCGATGTTGACGAATTCGATATCCTCGGATTCGGCATGGCACAGGGAATAGACACCAAGATCTTGATTTTCTAATAAAGTGTTCAAAAGTTATTGGCCAAAATAGACATTTTTCAGATCTCATGACCTGTAGGTGGCGCTGTTCCCAAATTTGGCATGGAACCTCAGATCATGGTCTTGATCAAGTGTACCAATTTTAGTTTTGATTGCTCAAAGTTTGGCCGAGATACAGCCTCTATAGCAATTTTGGGTCAACCTTGTTAACTTCGTGACATCATAACTTTTGAACAAAGATGAATAAAAAAAATCTGTTCAGTCATTTCTGTGCGGCTCAGACCAAAGATCACTTGATCAAAGTTTGGACAAAATTGGACAAATTTTGAAGGAGGAGTAGCGAAAAAACGGAATACTGTACTTTTCAAAATGGCCACTACTGTACTGGGTGGAGACTTAATGTAAGATATTGAATGTGATCAGTATGAAGAGAGGAATCAGTTGTATTGACATTCATTTTTCTGGAACAAAGGGTTCAAAAGTTATAACCTTTACAAAAGTGAATATTTGAACTGGTGGTGGCGCTATAGACTTAGTCCTAGATACTCCAAAGTTGGTCAAATTACTTTTAATTACTATCACTACAAGCATGCCAAATTTGATAATTTTCCTTCTTATGGTTCATTGATTACCATACAGGGGGAAGAAGAATAACTACGAATTTGGACATAAAGGAATTGCATGTGATAGCTTCAGATTAGACCAGTTTTAGGCAGAATGCCTAGAACAGACACAAGTTCTGCATCTTTTCCTGCCACAGTACCTCATGCGGTCTGGGCATGTGTCACACTGAGTTTCAAACCCACGATGCAGAGCATTCGGGATCCGTGGCGTAACACATTGAGCTAATCAGCCATGCAAGTTCATCAGTATGCTAAGCAGAGGTTTCAGTGTGAGAAAGAGTTCACAAAAAAAAAAAGCTTCATAGCATGTTAACCATATTAGTATGCAAAGTTATTTAATGCCAACTAAGTTTTGGTTAACCTGTTGACTGAAGACCACATTAGAAAGAATAGCAATAGTTTAGCATGCTAAGCAATTACTGTGCTAAGCTAACTAGCATAAGACAACAAACACAAGCAAGGTCACATTCAGAGATGAATATCTCGGAAATGGTAGTGAATATCAAAAATCTGTTCAGTCATTTCTGTGCGGCTCGGTCCAAAGATCATCTGAGCTGATTTTGGACAAAATTGACCAAAATTTGTAGGGGGAGTAGCGAAAAAACATTTTGGAAAGTGTTTTCAAAAGTTATAAGCGTTTTTGAAATAATCATTACATCTGTGGAACAGTAGGTGGCGCTGTGCTGAAACTTCTCAGGTACCTTCACGACCTTCTAAAGGTCATACATACCACTTTTTGTGAAGATATGTCAAATTGTTTAAAAGATATCGCAATTTATGACAAAATTCAAAATGGCGGACACGTGATACATCCAATATTGACAGAATCGGTATCGTCGGATTCGGCATGATCCAAGGAATCCATAGACACCAAGATCTTGATTTTCTGACAAACTGTTCAAAAGTTATTGGCCAAAATAGCCATTTTTCATATCTCATGACCTGTAGGTGGCGCTGTTCCCAAGTTTGGCATAGACCCTCAGACCATGGTTCTGATGAAGCGTACCAATTTTTGTTTCGATTGCTCAAAGTTTGGCCGAGATACAGCCTCTATACTAATTTCGGGTCGACCTCGTTAACTTCGTGACATCATAACCTTTGAACAAAGATGAATAAAAAAAATCTGTTCAGTCATTTCTGTGCGGCTCAGTCCAAAGATAGTCTGATCAAAGATTGGACAAAATTGGACAAATTTTGAAGGAGGAGAAGCGAAAAAAACAAATACTGTACTTTTCAAAATGGCCGCTACTGTAATGGGTGGAGACTTAATGTAAGAAGTTGAATAGCATCAGCATGAAGAGACGAATCAGATGAACTAAATTTAATTTTTCTATGACAAACAGTTCAAATGTTAAAACCGTTAGAATGTTGAAATTTTGAACTGGTGGTGGCGCTATAGAGTTGGTTCTAGAGACTCCAAATTTGGTCCAATCACTATTCATGAGCATCTCTACAACTGTGCCAAATTTCATCATTTTCTCATGTTCCGTTGATAGGGCTGCCATAGACTCCCATTCGGGAGGAAGAATAATAATAATAAAAGGGAAAATGTACAATTACAATAGGGGCTACAGCCCCTTCAGGGCTTGGCCCCTAAAAACAGTCGTAGATCATCAGGTAACCACACAGAATCAATTGTTCACATACTTATGAATGGGGTTATTTTAATAAATTCAGCTTTTTTTGTCTTGTGAATTATATGTAAACTTCTTTTATGTAAAATATCTTACTCAGGACAGGACAGTGCTAAATAAAAAAAAAAGAACATGCATTTTGTATTATCTCCCTTATTTTGTTAAAATTATTCATATTTTCACAGATTCTGCATCACAAACTTTTTCTTGCAACTGTAGCCTATTTCTTCTTGGTTTTTATGTCTTACATTGTAAAAAGTGAATATGGGTATAGGCTGTGTTGTATTACAATAACTATTTGAGTATATTTACTTTGTCTTTCTGCTTTCTGAATTGTAGTTCAGTATTGTACACTTTTTCAACTCAAACATGTAGAAATTCACAGCTACTCAAAATCTCACTTTCAGCCAACAAATAATTTCCCTTTAAGGACCCCACGTCAGACATTATTTCTCAATTATTTTTGAACAAATTATTTTGTTTCAATTAATATACTTGATAATGCAATGCTTGAACGTGTGTTTAGTTGTTTATGGGTTAATTAAGGTTGTTTGCAAACATAAATACTAATGAAATCGTAATTGACCGAATTTTTTAATTTGTGTGACCTTACGTTTGCGTAATATAGCTACAATATATACTTGCGTTACTGAATATTTTCTAAATACAACAGATGTTGCATTTACTCACTTGTTTTATACAAATATATTCTGTTTGGACCTTGGGAGTATGTGAAAAAAAAAAAATAAATAAATAAAAATGAATACCTCCTTTTCCGTGTATGCAGCACAAGATATTTGATATGCTGTGGGTGGAAAGTGGAGAAAATGTTTGTGTGTTCTTTTATTTGTCTTTGACACGTTAGCTCTGATTTTTTTTTCAGCTATTTATTCACTCAAAATAATATGAATTACTTTGGATATGTGTGCATAAAATCCATGTAATGTTGTCTATTGACTTGCATGTTTTCCTCATCAACAAACTTTAGACTTGGAACTACCAACCAAAATGTTCAACTTACCCTTATGCCATCCCAAATGCATGTAATTTTGTTTTCTGAAAAATATCAGTTTTGTATTAATTTTGTTTTACCTGTATATGTTTTTTGACTCTCAAAGTAGACTTTGATTTTATGAATCACCAGGCAGGGACCACAGTTTCAGCTAAAAATCTTCACATTTCTACTGAAGAAAAATGTCACCTTGGATGGCCTGAGGGTGAATAAATGAACCGCAAATTTTCTTTTTTGTGTGAACTACCCCTTCAGTCAAGAGTTATTAAATATATTAGGCTGTAAAGCTAATGTATGATTTGTTGATGTATGTATTATTTTCAGACTAAATGATAATTTCAACCAATGACTGATTCAGATGCATTTCTTAATTGTAAAACTGCAGTCATTAATAAATACAAATTATTTTAGTTTTTATACATTTTTTTATCTTTTCTTGTGTTTACTATCACATATCTGCAAAATCTGATTCCCTATGACAGACTATCCTGGCTTATCCGAAACCCCTTTGATTTACATTTGAGGTGTTCCAGAAAGTATTCTTGCAGCTTGATCTGCCTGAATAGTCTGTGTTTGAAAGAATGTCTCCGTTTTAGTTGATATGTTTCAGTTGTTTATGTATGTTTGTAAGACTGTCCAGTTGTTGCTTTGTATGTGTATGTCTAGTACAGATAGCTGTATGTATAAATTCCCAGTTGTGTTGTTTGAGAATTGCTTGGTTCACATTGATTTGTGCAAATGTATTCACCTTTAAAGGGTTAGTTCTTCTTCGGAACGCAAATGAAGATATTTTTGATGAAATCTGAGAGCTTTCTGTCTCTCCATTGACAGCTACGCAACTGACACTTTGAGGCTTCAAGAAGTTGACAAAGAGATCCATATGAATTGAGTGGTTTAGTCCAAATTCGCTCAATCGCTTTATATGATGAACAGATTTAATTTAGGCTTTTATTCACATAAAAACATTGATCAGCAAACAAACAGAAGCTGAACCGTGTGAGAATGAACCTCATTGGTTCTTCCACGTCAAGTGAACATGTCTGAGCTTCCGTTTACCACAACTGATGTGTGAGTTGATGTGAATTAAAGCCTAAATTATGTTTATCATATAAAGCAATTGAGTCAAAATTTGGACTCAACTGCCCGATTCACATGATTAGTTTTACAATTTCTTTATTAACTTTTTGAAGCATTAAAGTGATAGTTGCGTAATGGAGGGACAGAAATGACTCAAGATTTCATAAAAAATATCTTTGTGTTCCTAAGATTAACTAAAGTCTTATGGGTTTGGAATGACGTGAGGGTGAGTAATAAATTAATGACAGAATTTTCTTTCTATTGAGTGCTAGTTTGACACCCCCAAACTAGCATAATTTGGCACTATAGTAGTATTGCATTCTTCATATCTCAGAAGAGTTTAGTTTTTATCAGATAAAATAAAGATACAGCTGATACCGCTTCTGGGCGGAGCTAAAGAGTTACAACACACACGTATTATCTATGGATGACTTTAGTGTTGTTTATTACTTATGCATCGATTGCAAACAAAACACAGACATCTGATGCAGTTTTACTTACCGCCTGCGGTTCCGCCTCATGACTGGGAAACAAACACACCTGCACAACTCCATTGCTGCCCTGGAAAAACAAACTGCATCCACTGTTCCCTTAACGCTGGGTTCTTTGGGAAGCTGAAAAAGATTATCTTTCCCTCACAACCAAAAACACACTTCTTTGGTGATGTTGATGTCGTGGTCTAAAAACAAAATGACAAATCTTTCTCGACCAAGTCCTGTGCAGTGCTGCCGACGACTTCCGTAACCAGAACAAACCAAGCACTTTGATGGGTGTGCTCTCGCTCTGGTTGATGTGAGTGTGTGCACTCTTCTGGGAGAAGTGCCCATACAAGGAATGTCACCCCTTAATGACGTCATACAGTGCCATACTCAAAAAAAAAAAAACTTTCCGAAACTTATGCTACCTTCACATGCTCCCGGAATTATCGTAAATACCAGTTTCCTAGGTAAAAATTGCACATGAACGCCCTCCCATTTTGAAAGTTGAATGCGATAAGCTCGTAATTACAACTTCAGAAGTGGGAACTGTCACATTTCCGATAGCATGTGAAGGCAGCATTATACGAACCCTGAAGGAGCGTATTTGGCACAGAAATACTCTGTTATACGTTCAACTCGTTTTTCTTTTTTTAACTTTGGCCATGTTTAGCATGAGAATCCAACTCTTTAACAGTGTAAATAAGTCAGAATGCATAAAATAGCATTAGACATCCCCCTTAACTAATGGACCAAAAAGAAGGTTGCTATTAAAAATATACAACAGTTAATAGTATCAAAAAAAAAAAAAAAAAAAAAAAGTTTAAAAGTGCATTAGCTATGACATATATAATCAAATAACATTTCAGTCAAAATATTTATATTTTTATTTATTTATATTTATATTTTAAATTTTATATATTTAGGCCTGTATTTTTAATTGAAGAGATTACATAATAATAGACTATGTATCCACATTAAATAATTCTTATCGGGTTAAGATAAATAATGAAGATGTTTGAAACATATATCTTATTCAAATAAATAATAATAAAAAAAATATTAAATTTTTTTTTTTTTAAATTATTAAAACACAGGCATCAACATACTCTACGGGTCTAAACTTTTCACTTCAATATCTGCAGATCTACATAATTTAATCCTCTATTAAATAAAAATAAAATTCTTAAATTAGCACTTCAGTACAAACATGCAGTACATAAAGTAAAGGAAATAAATAATTACAAAAAACACTTCTTTCTCAATGTCGTCTACAAGCGGCGGCAGGTGTTTCTGGCTGATGTCACTTTCCACGATCACGTGACCTGGAGTGAGTCACGTGATCGGCGCTCCATTCTCGCCATTTTGAGTCCAGAGCAGTCTATGGTCCAGAGTGAAGCACTTTTACACCCCAGGAATAAAAGCAGCGCATCACGGGCACCGAGGCCAAAGATCAGACACAATTGCCGCATCAGTAAGTAGCGTTCGGATGGTTGTGACAGTCGCATGACTCTGAGCTGTTTATTAAACGGCACAGTTGCTTTTTACGGCTCATGTTGAAGGGTAACGTGTGCATGTGTGTGCTGCTGTTGTCAGAAACGTCCTGCCCCTTTCTCACGTTGCGTCTCCACGGTTATCACGGACACCATGTTCTCAAACACACACACTCTTCTAAACTTAAGCTCAACTATCTCAAACCGATTGACGGAGATTGATTTGCTCGTGCTGAGTGTCTGTCAGTAGGTCTGACTCTTCATGTTTATACTGTAGCACAGAGACACACAGCATGCTTCTTTTTTACCCCCTTTTTTGTCGATTTTGGCCTTTGTTTGTTACTTGCTGTTTGTAACAAACCCAAAATAATTTTACAATTTCTTAAGTGACACATACACACAAAGATCATGGAAAAATGTGTCCGTGAAAGTCATGTTGCTTTGGACCTCATTGACTCTTATTGCACAGAAGAAAAAAAGATCCATCTGGAAGAGGAAAAAGCACAGAAAGCTTCTTCGTTTTTAATTACTGTAGAAAAATTGCATGTTCTTACATGTGTCCATACTCCACGTGTCTTTGTTTTGATTCAGTGTAATTCTCTATAACTTCCCTTTAACTGTAGTTCACAAATGCAGAAGTGCTATGAGGAAATGTCTTACAAGTTGAAAGTGAAAAATCCTCTCTCAGATTAGGTGTGTTAAAAGTCATTCAGGTGAAATATCCCTAACGGATGTTGTACAGTCTCTCATTATTGCAAACAATATGAATTTTCAAATGCTGTCATACTACTGCAGAGCTGTAAACAATTGCTTCATATAGTCAATGGCCATGAAGAGTGCTATGTAGAGTGTATTGAAAGGGGAACTATATTAACTGTATAGCCTTTTTACTCATGGTTAAAACTTTATAACACAAACATAAATAACCAACACTCAACTTACTTTCTTTAGTGTGGCAAATACCACATGGAGCCCCATGATTTGTGGAAAACGCAGACGGAATCACAGATCTTGCTGTATGAAGCGGGATGTTACAGAACTTTTGTATGAATAAATCAAAAGTAGTGCTGTACAATGAACCAAATCACAATATGGATTAGTGTCTGATTATTAAAGTACACATGAAATCAAAATTGACCTTATTTATTTTGTTAGCTCAAATTGCTAGTTTTGTGGTGAACAATTCATCAGTGCAAGTCAATCCACACAAAAAAACTGTTTGGCTTCGTAATATTTAATCAAAATCTGAAAGCTGAATGAAATGCTCCTCCCCTCTGCAACGGTGCCCCTTCTCTAATGACATCAGTTTGACGGCTTTGGTTGAAATCGCTTAAACCACTCCCCTCCAACCGTTAGTCTGCTATGAGCGAGAGATGGAGAGGAGGAGCGCTAAAGTAAAACCCTGCCCTTTATTCAATATTCCATTTCACTTGGAAATACGTCACTCACAACACTGGAGAAAAGTTGTTCGCAACTTCCGGTTCACGCGGACTTTAAAGCTCAAAAAGGCTGCTATTGAATCTGAAGTCTGCATGTTCTTTGTGTCTCTGTGTGAATGAGTGCCACACTTTCGGCTGCCATCTATATGAACTTCGTCTATCTAGATCTGATCTGAGAGTTCACATTATAAACAGTTTACTATTTCATTCAAAAAAACTATCACCACTACACACAGGAACTCAAAGGTCTTTACGACAACCTGACAAAATAAAAGTTTGGTTTAACATGATGAAATTATAACAGATATATTTTACCAATGTACAGTATTGTACTTAAAGTAGTAGAACTAATAATAATAATAAAGTTTATTAAAACTCGGAAACTCAAAGGTCTTCATTACAACTTGCAAAAATAAGTTTGATCTAACTAGAATTATGAAAGAAATATATTATAATTGCACAGTAACATGTCCCTTCTAAAATAATAATACAATTTATTAAAACATTATTTTTAGGGAATAACACACAAGTTTTCAGACTTTGTTTAATTTCATAAACTTAACAAAAATAAAAGGAATTAATAAAGTTTTATTTGATAACACTTTAAAAGTTTAACTAAATTGTTAGTTTTATAAATTGATTTTATTACCTCCATTTTTTAAAGTAAATTTGTATTTGACATTACAGTGTTTTATATTCTATGTATTCATGACAGTAAAATAAGGTACTATAAACTTATATAAAGGTCTAGTCAGGAGAAGAAAAAATACAGTGATGCACAGTGAAACTGCCAGAATTTTTAAAAAATAATGTGATACAGATTTTTGGTCATACCAAATGTTCATTTAGTGATGATAACTGTCTGACTAAAAAAAACATGGACATGAAATTGGGATTTACAAAAATGTATAAGCTTGTAGACTGCAGTGAAACTGAACACATTCACAACTATATAGGAAACAGCTTTCACGAATTAGCAATTAGTACTGGTGGGCTAATACTGTTTCCCTGGGCAACTTTCATTATTCAGAAATATTGACGGCCGATTGCTGAGATTGACAGGCAGACTCTTGTATGATGAAATACCATGTAGTCTACATCATATTTCAGACTATATGTGGTACCATATTAGAACAATAAACAAGCATTATTTGAACAAACTCTCACAGAGAAAAGTGGTTTCTGCTTCAGATTCACTTAATCTGTCATGAAAAAAAAGAAACATCTGATTTACTATGTAGTAACTAGTGGGTGATATTTATAGTTATGTGAAGTAATGGCTATTCTTGTAAATATGTAAGGAGGGCCTCTGCCACTGTACACAGAAAGCTAATCATCTTAAAACCAGTGTTGGACAAAGTACAAAAATCAAGTATTTAAGTAAATGTACAGACACCCTAATAAAATATTACTCAAGTAAAAGTATTAATTAAGGTTTTTGTTTTTTTGTTTTTTTTTCTCTCCTCAGCGTCTCGCCCATGAAATGGCATTGTAAAAACACGGCAGTCAAGTTAAAAAAAAAAGCTCAACTCGTGTTTAACTTTGCCTTTTTTCCTCATTCCACTGCCTGCGTCTCATTTTTATAATGCAATAACGGATTTCTGAATGAACAGCCGCTTAAGAACAGTGATGTGTTTTTCGTTCACGGAGCGTCACATGAGAGTGGTTAATCGGGCGCGCCGGCGCCTTCATGTGATCGGATCATTTTCTTCTCCTAATACGGTTATCATTGCTGTATTGTCAACATGTCTAATTGTAACGCTTGCTAACATTTTTATTCAAAAATTTCTTGATTTATAAAATAATAAAATCGAGGCAAAACATAAATTCGTATTAATCTAAAAAATCTGAAAAATAGCCCAGCCCTACTTTGCATTTACTCAGCATTTCTGAACTGTTAGTGAGCTGGAAGTTGCTGTGTGCTCAGTTTGTGCTTTTTTATTCATGTTTTCGCATTTGATCTATTTATTTTATATTTTTTTACCTGTTTCAGGAATGGAGGACAGCAGTGGTGTTGCTGTCCTAGTGCCTCACTCTAGAGGCCAGCAGGATACAGTCTTCATTCCCGACAGACGTCTTCATGGTGGCGAGGACCAGCAACGGCAGCAGCAAAAGCAGGCTGCAGACTCTCTTATTCAGGTCATTGAGAAGCTCAGCAAGATTGTGGAGAAGAGGCCCAGAAGGTGCACCATCTCTGGGAAAAAGAGACCCTTGACAACCTGTGCATCTGTACCAGTTCCAGACAGCAGGGACTGCACTGAAGGGGCCACACCTTGTAAGAGACTCAGAGAACAAAAGGAAAAGCACCCAGTACCCAGCAGCACACATTTGTTCGAACGGGAGCCTTCAAGTCAAGGCACTCGGACAGTTACGTGTTACCAGTGCAGTATGTGTAGATTTATCTCACCTACATTGGAGCTGTTGAAAGAGCATCTGCTGCAGCATGATGAGCAGCACAGTGACCTCATCCTAATGTGCTCAGAATGCCAGTTCACTTCGAACCATCAAGAGGAGCTGGTGGCACACGTTAGACTCCACCTGGAGGAGGGTGACCATGCTAGACGCATCCTAGATGAGCAAGGCACAGCACTGGCAAGGAGCATTCACCAAGAGATGGCAGTTTTAAAGGCAGGCAACTTGGAATCAGAGAACACGTCTACGCCGAAGAAGTGGTACAGCTTTGAGCAGAGTAGGTACCGTTGTCTTATCTGCAACTATGAATGCAGACAGCAGCGCAATTTGAAGACCCATGCATGGAAACACGCTGGCCTGGTTGACTGCTCATACCCAATATTTGAAGATGAGACAGACTGCCCTGATACTTTACAAAGCTCCAGTCCACCTTCAGCTTCAGCAGGTAAAGAGGATACCATTGTAGTTCTCGCAGCAGTTGGAGGAAAACCTCAGACGATGCATGGCACCTCCAGCCTCCAGCTAGAGCTGTGTAACTCACCAGAAGTGAAGGGTCATGGGGAGACGGCAGCTTTGAAAACAGTGGAGAGCAAAATGCCTGTAATTAGCCACATTTTTTCTATTAAAGACCCAGAGGAGCCCTTAGTGGAGGTCCAGGTGACACCAGAGGCACAAATGGAGCTGGAGTTGGAGACTGAGAGTCAACAGGCAAGCTCCGACAGCCTCCTGTCCTCTGCGCAGAAGATTATCAACTGCAGCGGCAACAGTGCCGGCCATGTCAATGTCATTGTGGAACGCCTTCCCTGTGCCGAGGAACCGGTGTCAAGCAAACCTCTGCTCCTCAGCCCAGAAGTAGGAGGAGACAAAACCCTTCTTGCCTCTGAGGAGCCAGAGTTAGAGAGCCAGCACCACCCTGTATACTACAAACAAAAGGAGGAGGTTGTGATCGGTTGGAATGGAGACGATCAGCAAGAGGAGGAGGAGGCGGTGTCTTCGGGATCTCCCTCAGATGAAAACGTGCCACCAGTTCGGAGAAGAACTTACTCAGAGTCCCTTCGGCTGCATTCTTTGGCAGCCGAGGTACTGGTGGCCATGCCCATGAGAGCCCCGGAGCTTAGCAAAACCACTGCCAAAGGTATCCATGACCTGAGTACACAAATCCCTGACACAGGCCAGAAAATTATAGAGATTGCTGACGCTGCCAACCCTAAGGTGTCCTCAGGAGAGTTCACCGGTGCCATTGGAGAGCCAGCTGATCTACTTAACCTCGGCCTCCAGAGTTCAAAAGATTCTCGAGATGTGCTGGTTGAGGGACCCTCCAAAGCTGGCATCAGCATGTCTCTTTTGACTGTCATTGAGCGACTGCAAGAGCGTTCTGACCAAAACACTTCAGATGAGGACATTCTGAAGGAGTTGCAGGACAACGCCCAAAGCCAACATGCTGGTGGAGTTCCAGGGGGTGTTGCTGTGCCTGCTGAAGTTTCCTCCACAGACGGTCTGGTGGAATATATAGGTGGGAGCGAGAGGCCCTACCGCTGTCGGCTGTGCCTGTACAGCAGCGGAAACAAGGGCTACATCAAGCAACACCTTCGTGTGCATAGACAGAGAGAGCCCTACCAATGCCCCATCTGTGAACTTGTAGCCTGTGACAGCAAGGACCTGGAGCGTCACATGATCCACCACTTCAAGCCCCGCATGTACAGCTGCAAACAGTGCACAGAGAGGTTCTACTACAAGGTAAGGAGATAAACAAACCTGTCTGGTGGAAATAAGCATAAAAAATGATTTTTTTTTCTAATGTGCCTGTTGAAGTGAAGAACAGTATTAAGCTTATTTAACATTATTAGAACATTTGATTCACTCATTTTGCCCCAAAATGGTTCTGTAATCATTTACTCTTATGCTCTTTGTCTGTATGTCTGTCTTTGTTCTGTGCAACACAAAAGATGATATTTTGAAGATTGTTTCGACAATTTTTACGCATACAATGAAATTGGAATAGACCCCCGAACACATTTAAAAAAAGACACATTTCAAAATATTGTCTTTTGTGTTGCACAGAAGAAAAAAAGACATACAGGTTTGGAACAGCATGAGACATTACACATTCTTTAACTACATTACATTACATTTACTACATTACATATTAATGACAGAGGACTGAATGCTTGAAGCACTATGCTTTAGAAGTAGAATTATTTGAGAAATAAAATTTACCCATTTATTATGTTTATTTGTTTATATTTTGAATTGATATCTTAAAATAGACTGCATAATCTTTTGTTTTCAGATGTATTGAATTATCTTTGCATTTCCTGGTAGGCAATACATATTTAAGCAGGTCTCAACTGTTCTGCGTGGGGAGCAAGTATTAATTTTTGTCCATGTAGATTGGCGTAACGAGTTTCTAATATTGGAGTGAGAGCACTGCTCTCCCTTCCACTGCTGCTTTATTAATAAACTTCCTCCTTATGAAGCACTGATGATGGCTTTATTAATACCACATTCAGAGTCAGCTGAGGAACCACGAGAGAGATGGGCATGGTATAGATGACATCAGCAACACACTGACCCACGCCGCTGAAAGCACAGCAATCGTTGAAGAGTCAACCAGGATGACAGATGAGCGTGAGAATGAAATGAATCTTTAGCACCACACAACAAAACAAAAAACGGTTCACAACTGACTAAAAGCGCAAAAAATAAAATACAAATTAGCACTTTCTCCTTATAATCCTTTTGAACAGAAGTACAGAACTTTTTTCACCCTGTATTATGACATACAATCGAAGTGTAACGGATAACTGAAAATAAATACATAAAGTAGGGTGGGGGCCTTAGTTCTATCTATTGGTTATTGACTTGATTTTGAGATGTGGATGTTGCGCTCAACAATGAATACAAACTTGCAGTCAATTGAGGAGGGGTGGGTCTCAAATGGTTTAAATATTTGGAGAATTCCTGCATACGCCCTTTTTTTACTACTAGATTTAGTTGACATTTTAATTTTTTAAAAATTTACAAATGAAACACAATGTAGTATATGTATCATATAAACATGCATTTAGAAAATAGGGTGTATGGTCATTTCATGACTGTAATATTATAAATAATGTGTGATTATCTTTTAACCCTTTTCCATCAGCATGGTTCTGCCGGTTATTTAAAAACTTAAGCTTTTTTTTGTTTTGCTTTGTTTTAATTTGTGTGTATTTCTCTTTCTTGCTCAGATTCGGTCGGTGAGCAGAGTGTTTTCAAATGTGATGTGTGCGACTACACCAGCTCCACGTATGTTGGGGTGCGCAACCATCGGCGAATCCACAACTCTGATAAACCATACAGGTTTGTTTTTTTTTTTTTTTTTCATTCTCATTACATATAAGGATAAATGTTTAGAAATGTATTTTGTTGTAAATTATATATTACACAAGGAAAACAAATCAGAAAACATCAGGTTCATCAGTGTTGTAGCTTGAATAAATTTGGCTGGAAATAAAAGCATTACCAGTTATCACCACAAGGGTGCAGTGGTGCTCAGGATAAGTCTTGGCTGCCTGCTCTCGTTGTGTAAAGGCCTTATGCTTATGCTGAACATGTACAAGATCTTATTCTCTTCAATGCAAGTGCACATATACAAACCTGTCACATGCAAGCTCACATAAACACCTCAAGCTCCCATTATGGTCTCTTTGTGTGCTGACATGTCTTGTTTCAGTTCAGCTCACCCATGATCATTTCAAACAGAGCTTCTGAGAAAAAGGGTTCTTTTAACACAGCCGCAAGAACCATTCAAGGCCTGTACAATGTTTTGCATTAGCCACAAGAAGCCTCTCTTCAAACGCCCCTTTCAGTGGTCTTCAAACACTGTCCTTCAAACGTTTTAACGTATTGCCGCGAACACAAAACATTACTGTGCGAACAACGGCTGACCCCACTTGACAGGTGCTCCAGTCTAGAAGGTCTCCTTTCAAACTGCGACCTTGTGCTCTAATAGTTTATCCTGTGCTGCATGACCCCCTCTAGGTGCTGCAGCTGTGATTTTGCCACAACTAATATGAATAGCCTGAAGAGCCACATGAAGAGACATCCACAGGAACACCAAGCCATGCAGCTGCTGGAGCAGTACAGGTGAGAGACAAACTCTGTGGAAGAGCTGGTGTGCTGAATTTGACTGTAGGTAGAGATGGGTGTAGGGCTGTCACAATTCCTTGATTAAATTAAAGTACTGGATTTTAAAAAATCCTCGATTGCAGTTTACCCGTGTCAAGTAACCGGCAAAATACCGGAAATGGCGCATTCCACGGACGAAAATCCTTGAACCGCATTATTAGACCGTTTTCTAAGGCTGCACGATAGCATAGCGCTATTGTGAATTCACAAAAGCTGTGATTCAATTAAATAAATACATGCCCTCTGGGTTTTATATATATATATATATATATATATATATATATATATATAATATATATATATATATATATATAATATATATATAATATATATATAATATATATATATTGATGATATATATATATATATACACACACACACACACACTACCATTCAAAAGTTTGGAAACATAACTATTTTTAATATCTCTTATGCTCATCAAGCCTTAATTTATTTGATCAAAAATACAAATGGTTTTGTATTTGAATATACTTTAAAATATATATATATATATATATATATATATATATATATATATATATATATATATATATATATATATATATATATAATTTTTTTTTTTTTTTTTTTTGTGTAATGCAAAGCTGAATTTTCATCAGCTATTACTCCAGTCTTTTGTGTCACATAATCGTTCAGAAATCATTCTAATATGCTGATTTGATACTCAGTTATTATCAAAGTTGGAAACCTTTGTGTTGCTTAATACTTTTTGGAAACTGTCATACCTTTTTCAGGATTCATTGATGAATAAATAGTCAAAAAGAACAGAATTTATTCAAAATACAAATATTTTCTAGCAGTATAAATTTTTACTATCACTTTTTATCAATTTAACAGATCCTTGCTGAAAAATAGTATTAATTTCTTCCAAAAAAAAGAAAGAAAGAAAAAAAAAATACTGACCCCAAACTTTTGAACAGTGGTGTATATTGTTACCAAAGATTTAATTTAAATAAATGCTGCTCTTTTACACTTTTTATTCATCAAAGAATCCTGAAAAAAAAAGTATCACGTTATAAAAAAACATTAAGCAGCACAACATTTGTAATAAATCAGTATATTAGAATGATTTCTGGAGGATCATGTGGCACTGAAGACTGGATTTAATGATGCTGAAAATTCAGCTTTGCATCACAGACATAAATTATATTTTAAAGTATATTATAACAGAAAATCATCATTTTAAATTGTAATAATATTTTAAAATATTACTTTTTTTTTTTCTGTATTTTTGATCAAATAAATGCAGGCTTGATGAGTAAAAGAGACTTCTTTCGAAAACATTACTTTTGAATTGTGTGTGTGTGTGTGTGTGTATATATATATATATATATATATATATATATATATATATATATATATATATATATATATATATATATAATTATAATATAATATAATATGTGGTTTTATTATTTACATGCATGTAGGTTACGTGCGTCTCAGAGCCGGCTGCGTTCACACTAACTGCTGCTCAGGGTTGCCAGGTTTTCCAAAACCCACCCAATTGTTACTCAAAACTAGCCAAAACTAGCCCAATTGTGTTTCAGGGGGCTCCCACTGTAAAAATCGTGTTCTGGAGGGTAAAATGCATTTTTGGCTGGAAAAATAAATATCACATTATTTGGGGTTGCTTCAACTACTGGATATGGAAAAAAAAACATGGCAACAGTATAAAAAGTAGCCTAGCCAACACTGCTGCTGCTCCTCCACATGAACTGCTATCATTTACATGCGTTGAGGACAAACTCCATCTTCATATTCTGTGAGTTTGGGTTGCTTATGATGTTCATCTGTGAACACAATGTGCACCATTTCATTAGATTTGTAAAGTAAATCATTTATAAACCTATGCCAACACAGGAGAATACATTAGTCCGTTTCTAAAAATACAAAATGTTCATTGTGACTTCAAAATAAATGACCACATATTCTTTTTCAAAAAATTACAGTGGCTATAGCATTTCTATTGCAAAGAATTTGACAAATATTAAAAATTAAGTAAACATTTGAATTAAATGTTGTTTGCTGTGAAGTGTAAAAACATCAGGCCATTGGTGGCCTCTGTGGCCATTTGTTACAATATGTGAACAAATGTACATAAGATGATTGTTTATATATTATATATTTTAAGTTTAACAGTATTCTATAAAACCATATGATTACTTGCTTTTGATACTTTATTTGAACTAAATTGAATTGCCTCCTTGTTATTATATTTATATATATTTTAATTAACACAAAAAAAGTTACTTGTCAAAATAATCAACTGATTACTCAATTACCAAAAATAATCGTTAGTGACATCCCTAGATGGGTGAATAATGGGTGATTATTCTGTGTTACAGGTGCTCGCTGTGTGGTTATGTGTGCAGCCACCCTCCATCTCTCAAATCCCACATGTGGAAACACGCTGGAGATCAGAATTACAACTATGAGCAAGTCAACAAGGCCATCAATGAAGCCATTTCTCAGAGTAGCCGGTGAGAAGGCCTTTCATTATATATAAATTCATTTTATGTGATACAATTTTTTTTTACACTAGGGGGAGGTTATATAGGTAAAATTTTATAATTATAATTTTGTGTGTTTTGTTTATTTTTATTTTTTTTTAGACATGCCCCCCTAAGACCTGTCCCCTAATACTTTCTCAGTATTTTCCAAGCTCTGAAATTTAAAGGGTTTAAGGCATGTTTTTTTCCACAGAGTTTTTTACTAAATAAACACGAGGAACATTATATTTAACAATTCTAATTTATACAATTTATACACTACCAGTTAAGTCTGGGGTCGGTAAGATCCTGAACCTGAAACCTGTTTTGATATTTTTTTAATCTGAGTTTCAGTCATTTCATTGAAATGGACAGTTTGAATTCACAGAACTGAATTGAACTTGTCGACTCTTCAGCTGTCTTTGCTTCTAAACCTGAGAGCTCTGTGTTGTAAAACCTCTCTGTCTTAAATCTCTCATACGCAGGGTGGTGGAACTAATCAAATGTCATGGTCTTATAGAAATGTAATAGCCTTGCAGCTTTATTTTCTATGATTTCTCCTGGGTTTAAGATCTCCTACGACGCCTCTGAAGTCGACACATGAGACTGGGATGGAGCGTCCATATATTGTCTTGACCAGAAAAGACAAACAGTCATCTGAGGTGGCTTCTGCTTCAGGTGGACAAGAAGGCAACCCAATTAGGCCATCATCCACTAGGGAACAGGCCGGCGGGGCTGTAGCGTGGCGGAGCGGTTCGGGGCAGACGCGAGCAGGTATGGAATACTGTGTGCTGCTCTTTTGCTGCTGTATCTGTGGCTTTGAGTCCACCAGTAAAGAGCAGCTGATGGAGCACATGAAGCAGCATGAGGGAGATCTGATCAGCATCATACTGAGCAAGGAGCAGCAGGGAATTCAGCCCACAGAGACCAGCAGCAGCCAGTGACACACACGTATTCATACATGCTGTTCTTGCATCATTTCTGCTTGGATAATCAACATGAACAATTTCAAAACCTTTTGTTTTCTATCAATCTACCTTTGTATTGATGTCACAGTTAGATTCCGTTACTGTTATTGACCATGAACGTGTGATTTCAGCGAAGTGCAGTCAAATAGGTAACAAATGAAATGCAATTTAGTTCAGCAGAAGAAAGAGTAACTTTTGTTGTGAATTATGCAAATGATGAATTTCAAAAGCATTGTATACCTCATCTGTTCAGAACATACATCATAGAGTCCACATATTATAAAAAAGGGGCAGCTTTTCTTGTTCACTGTAATATTATTTATATCTATATTTCTTATGTGCGTTTACCTTTAAGGAGGCACTTGCTGTGCCATATTTGAGGTGTAGAGAGACAGATTTCTTTCTTGCTGTCTGTGTGTCAGTGTTTGCATTGATATTTATCAAACTAATTTATTTTATATGCATGTTCCCCTCCGTTATGTTCATACAAATTAGAAATTTTGTTTCTAGTTATCGTCTCTTTTTTTTGGTGCTATTGGTCTTGGTCAGAAATGAGCGAAAGAAGTCATCATTGGGAATGTATCTTAAATTTGTATATAAACATTATATAATGAATTTAAATGATCTCACTTAAACAGCATAAGTGTAAAATTGGCCCCATTTAAATGCAGCAGGAAAAACTACAAATAGATATAAGTATATAATATTATTAATATTATTATTATTATTATTATTACTACACATATTAAAATCCATATTAAGCTATTACACATTTAAAATGCCAAAACTTGAAGACGTGTCTCACTTTTAAATATCCTTCCATTTTTTATGAGTAGGTTATTGTATTTGTAGGATGTTTTTTCTTCCTCTTTTATTTATTTATTTTTTATTTTTCTCTGCTGCTGTGATGGTAAAAAAAAAAATAGAAAAAGAAAAAAGCTACAATTTATAACTTGGTCATGGGTTTAAAATGAGATTTATCCAGAAAAAAAGTAGTAGTAGGTTATTGGGTTGTCACAATAGCAGCGATAGTATCACGATACCAAGTATCTCTATTATAGTGTGGATCCGTCATTATTGCAGGGGCTGTTCTGTTGTATTCATTATTTACATTTTACACAAAAAATGTTTATATTGTTTATTATTCTTTTTAATACTGTAATATAATTATAGTATTATATAGTTTTGAACTTTTAATTTTTTCATTTTCATGCAGCATTACGGTGCAGTTTTCACAGAAACTCATAAAGCCAAAGCTTAAATTTTTGAAGTTTACTTTAAAATTATATCATCAGTTATGAATATGAGAATTACAAATGAGCCTAAAAACTCTACGTTCATACTGTGACCAACATCACATTCAAGTGTGAACTGGTTACGGTCCTGAACTGACATACATGCAAAAAAGTACAATAACAAAGACGGCGCATAGCACGGAATTAAGTCAGCATTTCTGCGTTCATTTTTAAGGTGATGTTCCGCGGAAGCCAGCGAATTTGTGTGCAAGCGATAAGGAGGACACAGATGAGGAGAAAGACAGCAACATTTTTCTTATACAGTTCTTATACAGTCACCATAATTCTTATGAGTATAACAGCTCAACGTCTCTCTACTGACTAACTTCACTTCCCTCTTCCATATTCACCAAGGACTACCATTATGTAAAACCTTTGGAGTCCCATAAGCACAGAATTGTGATGAATGTTGATCTAGAGTGACATAAAAGGCACATTATGTCCTATGTGGCTGTTCAGACTCAAGTCGCGTTGCAAAATATCAAACCTGTATCTGATTTAGGACCATATATGTAAGTGGACCAAATCAGAATTGAAAAGATCAGATTCCATGTGATTTGTGCTGTTCACACTGTTATGAAAGAAACCGATCCAAGTCACATATGAGCAAAACGAATTTGGGCCAGTTTTGCCTATGGTCTGAATGTAGCCTAAAGTCCACCAAACTCATGTTTTTTTTGTTTTGTTTTTTGGCATATTGATGCTAAATATCTGTGTTTTTGCTTTATAATGCACTGTCAAATTAAGAGTAATTCATCTTTTAATTCACATGTTGATTCATTCTGTTGCTCTTCATCTAGTGTCCTGTGTGAATGTTACTTTAAGCACTGGACTACAATACATGCCAATGCAATGCTGAAAATGAGCCATGGGTGCCGCTCCACAACTGAGTTCGGCTCAAGTGCATCACAGTACTGTTTATGATATACTGGAACGCCGCCTGTATTTTGAGGCTTGGGCATCGTGATACTACCATAGCACCGGTATACTATGCAACCCTAGTAGTTGAGATTTTGCTTCATCACTACCTCAAATGTGCTACTTTTTGTCCCCTGCTCTGTTGACCTTGGCTTTTGATCTTAAGGTCCCTCAGTCTGATTTTATATGCAGCATGTTTTCCAAGGAATTATTTGCATACACTTAATGTTTGTATGTCAACAGTTTAAAATGCAAAATTAGCATGATTTAAAGGGCATCCATAATTCATGCAGGCTTCACACTGCCCAGAGAAATTAACTCTTAGGAATTGAATAATAAGAATTTACATACACGATTATTATGTTCTGAACTTAATGTACTAATTTACAATTCAAACCGCAAGTGTCACAGAAATAGTAACATGGTCTGCATATAAATCATGTTCCCATATGCATCATAATGAGAATGGATAGGAAACATTTACCAGTATTGAAACTGCTTTCTCACTTTAATTCAGTGTTTTGCCACATAAACAGCTGTTGGGTGTTTGTTGTTTATGTGCGTAATGAACACTTGCTTTCCAAGTTATGATATCAAAGAGAGACTGAGCTTCATAGTAGGGCTGCTCAATAATGGCAAAAATCATAATCATGATTATTATGGTCAGTATTTAAAATCACAATTATTTAACACTATTATTGGTGGGTAATATGATCAAAGTCTTATATCATGATATAAATCTTTTTAAATGTCAGTGAAATTTCGCAATTATCGATACTTCAGCAAAAACTAATACTAGGTTAATTATTGTAATTAAAGTCCTCAAAAGGGTTACAGAAGACAAGTAAACAGTCAGCAATAAAAATAAGAACAAAGAAACCAATTACAAACAAAACCGACTTTGAGTTCTTTTTCATTCTTCGTTTACGGGTAAAACGAAGTTCAAAATACGTGAGTAAAGCGATATACTGTAATCAAACATCTCAGGCCGTCCACACTGCTGATAGCGACGGTTAGATGAATATGTAAAAATGTTGCACGCTTTCCTCTCAGTAACAAAATAAACGCAACAAAATTGAGAAAATGGCAAGGATTTTTTTTTTTTAATAAAGCATAAGAAAAGCATCTGATCATGGCAAGGTGGATATGTTTGTTTGCACAAGCTCTATAATTCGGCACTCCAGTAAAGTCACGTCGCATTTATATTATAACACTTAATAAAATAGATTGCTTAAAATCAAGCAACTTTTCAAGAAAGTTCGCTTTCGTAAGCTGTTTCGAACTTCCAAAATGAACTCCAAACAAACTTCGCTTCAGCCTGATTTTGCTCGAAATGACGTCACATCAGTTTGTTCTTCGATTTCGTATGAAGTATATCGGGGTCCTTAACAGTGGTATTCAGATAAGTAGCCTACAACAGAAATTAAATACTCAAATGTAAAATAAGACTCCTGTATACATTAAATATAGACTAATTCTTATTTAAAACAGAAGTTATTCATTCAAGGAGTGAGCAATTTTGTCTTTTCTTGTTTAACATTAATGACTGCAAAAGTTATTAATGTTGGCTGCTGTCACTTTAAGAGCTGCATGGATCCAGTACTGTTACACACACGTTTAAAACACCCTTTCTCAAATGTTTTTAAATGCATTCACTTAAGACATAACCGACTGTGTTTATGAAGATGCTTATCAAAACGGCATTTCGACATATTTGTGTGTAGTAAGATATGTGACCGTTTAGGCGCGTATCTGAAGCCAACAGTATACTTCGCTTATGCGAGTTCCGCCGCATCTCTGAGCGTGCACACAGGAGGCCACCTAGGGAACAGCGTCTCTTTCACGGCCTAATGCACTTTTAATAACACTGTTTAATATCGAGCATGTCCTGCAGTTTAGCAACAGTAGACTGCATTTTACATCACTCGCTTATTTGGCTGATTTGGATGTTAAGTTTGGCTTAGAGAGGAACGAAAGTGCTGGACGGAATGCGGCAGCAGCACAATACTTATTTTACCTTGATTATGTTGTTTTCATAAACGCTGGAAACCGAAATTGAAATACAATTAATCACACAGCCCTACTTCCTAGAAAGTCCATGTTGTTTTCCAGCTGCATTTCATTTTCTGTATCACTCTGCTGACGTAGTCCAAATTGATCATGAACCTGCCATTTGGTATTATCCCTTTTCTTTTCTCTGTCTGTGAGCAGGAATTGGCAGACACCCTGTACACATTGTATTCCAGCAATATGCTTTATTTAGAGTCCTAGCCGTTGTTTCTCACATTTCTTTCTAGAACAATTGCAATACATCTGGAATGTATTTTTTCTAAAGATGCACAATACGTTTCAAGTATTCAGCTTCTCTGCATTAGCAGGGCCTAGAGAGATAATTGTGTTGTCTTTCACAATGAGTCGGAAGATTTGGTAATCATCATGAGGACAGCCTCTCAGCCACAAGTGTGCCTTCCATTTCAACAACCTCATCTTTAACGGAGCTTCAGATGAGTTCAGAAAGATATAATACATTTTAAGCCAAGTATATCGAGTGCTTTGGCATCTTGGATTCTGTATAATGTGCCCTCAAAATTGTGTAATGTATTCGGTCACATGGTACTGTAAAACGGTTTTGTATGTGACTTGCTGTATATATACTGTAGAAAACTGACTTTTTAAGAGGAAATCTATTTTTTAAAACTTGTATAAACACTAAAGACAGAAAAAGAATCAAAAGGAAAGTAATTGAATCAAAAAAATGACCTTTGACTCACCAAAGTGCATCAAAGGGAACGGTTGGCATTCGAAACTCCAAACAAGGACATTGTGTAACATGCTTCTATGCCAAAGGAGAGAGGAGAGGGAAAAAAACAAAAACAAAAAAAACTTCTGAATTTTACAATCTAAAGGCCTCTCAGTGCTATTTTCCTTTTCAAGCACCCTTTTCAAGTCCCAAAGGGCCCTGTTTTGATAGTAGTGTTCCGTTCACAATTATTTATTTGTTCTTTTGAAACTGTAATGTTATGTTTTTTTTGCCAGTGTATTTTTGGTAATAAAGAATGTGAACAACAGTCATCTGAATGTGTCTTTATTTAGTCTTTAGTGTTAGCAAAAGCAATGCTCTACCTAACAAACTTCAACCAATGGCCTCACTTAAGAAATGCACATAAGATTGGATTTTTTTTTTTTTTTTTTTTTTTTTTAGCAAAGCACAAAATAAAACACGACAGCTTATAAAAAAGAAGGAACCAATGACATATACATATATATACACACACATACAAAGAAAAACAGGACAACAACATTTAGTGAACATAGATATAGTAATGTGTATATAGGTACAGTGATAAATTTAAAGAACACGTTAATCATATTGTAATATAATCATAATTATTATTTACATATTTCTGGTAATGCTATGGGAAAAAATGGTATAAATATAAATGCACTGAGTGTTAAAGACCATTTAAGATAGTAGTAATAATAATAATAATATCTGGCACTATACGGTTTTAGACCAATTACCGGGTGTGACCTGTCAGATAACCTATAATGATTGTTAGTAGGTATTCCAGGTGTTCGTACATTAGGCCTGTATCAGTCGAGTCCCTTTTAAATTGTAATCTGT
Organism: Chanodichthys erythropterus; assembly: GCF_024489055.1. Classification (NCBI taxonomy): domain Eukaryota; kingdom Metazoa; phylum Chordata; class Actinopteri; order Cypriniformes; family Xenocyprididae; genus Chanodichthys; species Chanodichthys erythropterus. The sequence goes on along the minus strand of NC_090231.1, from coordinate 20,994,128 downwards.
GGCTGGAACCGCAGTTTGCACTGGTCAGCTCCCTAGCCAGAGACACCATAGCCAACCCAGCCCAGACAGTGCTCCACTACCATCACGAAAGATGAGAGGAGCATTAAAGTGAGCATTAAATTTGTATAACTGATTTTTAATTGTTGAAATATGTTTTGCTTTAATTATATGGTCTCTTGAGAGATCTAGCCATGTGTAATTGATATTTATTTTTTCAATTGAGTAATATTGTTTTCTTGGCAATAGCTAAATACATGAGTATAAGTGTTTGGTGTTCAAGAGGAGGGTTTATTTGAGATAGTGATAAATGTACAGGCATAATAATGGAAGGACTGGAATTTTGATATCCAAAAAGTCAGATATAAGTGGCATCTGTCCAGAACCAATGAACAGGTGGGCATAACCAGAGTGCATGAAAGTAAGAGTCTGGTGTATTGAGATTGCAGTTAGTACATCTATCAGATGTTACTAATCCCATTTTAAACATCTTGTGCTATGTATGTGTTCTATGTTCAATTTTATCCTGAATTAACTGGATATTTGGGTTTGTACTTAAGATAAAAGTATTTCTGTGGACTGTTTTCCAGAAGCCCTCATCTGTGTTAATATTGAGATCTTTTCACATTGTTTAACTTGTGTATTAGTATCTAGAATCTATAGACAATATTAAAGTGTATAGTTTAGTAAGTATCTTTACTGAATTACTAATTATGTTGATATGCTTTAGCTATACAGGTGCTGGTCATATAATTAGAATATCGTGAAAAAGTTCATTTTTTTTTAATTGTAAATTATTTAATTTATACTAGATTCCCTACATGTAAAGTACAACATTTCAATTTTTTTTTTTTTTTTTTTTTTTTTTTTTTTTTTTTTTAGAGCGCACAGCTCATGAAAGTCCAAAATCCAGTATCTCAAAATATTAGAATATTTACATTTGAGTTTCATTAAATGACCATCCCTACAGTATAAATTCCGGGTATCTCTTGTTCTTTGAAACCACACTAATGGGGAAGACTGATGACATGGCAATGGTCCAGGAGACGATCATTGACAGCCTCCACAAAGAGAGTACGTCACAGATGGTCGTTACTGAATGTGGTGGCTGTTTACAGAGTGATGTATCAAAGCATATTAAATGCAAAGTTGACTAGAAGGAAGAAATTGGGTAGGCAAAGGTGCACAAGCAACAGTGATGAACACAAGCTTGAGAAAGTCCTCTTTTCAGATAAAAGTAAATTTTGCATTTCATGTTGAAATCATGGTCCCAGAGTCTGAAGGAAGACTGGAGAGGCACAGAATCAAAGCTGCTTGAAGTCTAGTGTGAAGTTTCTGAAGTTAGTAATGATTGGGGGGCCGTGACGTCTGCTGGTGTTGGTCCATTGTGTTTTATCAAGTGCAAAGTCAATCCAGCCATCTTCCAGGAGATTTTGGAGCACTTGCTTCCATCTGCTGACAAGCTTTATGGAGATGCTGATTTCCTTTTCCAGCAGGACTTTAGCACCTGCCCATAGTGCAAAAAACACTTCCAAGTGGTTTGCTGACCATGATATTACTGTGCTTTATTGGCCAGCCAACATGGCTGACCCCTGAATCTATGGGATATTTTCAAGAGAAAGATGAGAAACAGTCGATCCAACAATATACAGATGATCTGAAGGCTCAATAGTGCCTCAGCAGTGCCACAGGCGGATCACTTCCATGCCACACTTCACTGATGCTGTAATTTGTGCTAGGAGCTAGTCATTTGCTGTAATATGTGCTGCCGACCAAGTATTGAGTGTACAAATGAACATATTTTAAAGAACTTGAACTTTTCTGTTTTGAAAATCCATTTTTTGATTGATCTTAGGAAATATTCTAATATTTTGAGATACTGGATTTTTGACTTTCATGAGCTGTACACTCTAATCATCAAAATTAAAAAAAAAACTTTTGAAATGTTTTACTTTACATGTAGGGAATCTACAATATATGAAAGTTTTATTTTTAAAAATAATTTACAATAAAAAAATGAACTCTTTCACAATATTCTAATTATATGACCAGTGCTTAAAGCCTAGTCTCAGACTAAAATGCATGTTTGAGTTGTCTTCATTGAAAGCAACTTCTACTGACATATCTTAAAAATTGTCAGTTCCATTTTTTTAGTTCCAGTTTTTTCTAAGGCACGTTTATAAAAGCTTCTTAAATGTCCTAATTGAACTAAGGCCTAATCCTGGCTTAATCTAAGCCCTGTCTGTGAAACCAGGCTATGTTTTCTTTTCCTATGTCAAATTTCTGTCTTAATTCTGTAAGGTGTTACCAGGAAACAAGCGATGTACTGTAAATGTGTGATACCTTTCTCTTTCCATTTTGTATTAAGTGGTGATTGGTTGATAGTAAAATCAGGATTATTCAGTATAGGTCACACCACGGTTGCACCCAATAATGAAGTGGATCTGTGTGCAGCAGTATAGTTTTTATTAACCATAGAACTCAAACAACACTTACTTTGAAACAAGAACAAAACAACCGGGTACATTACAGCGAGAATTGACAATGAACTGAATAAACAGACCAAACCAATCAACAAAATTAATAACTTAATTAGGCTAACTGGCACACATAAAGAAACTAGGTCAACACACAAGCATAGAACAGAAACAGAAGAGAACCAAAACAGAATATACACGTTACAATTGGTGAGTTGATGTGTGGTGTAAGTTCATGACACGTCGATGTATTGGTTTGCCACCAGGCAGTGTGAGTTGTTTTAATCATCATATTCTTCAAAAAAATAATGGATCAGATATGGTTATTTCTATACATTCTGTTGTAACTCTAGCCACAGGTTTTGGAGACTGTCACATTTGATCTGTTTGCAAGATATTATAGATGAGATGCTAAGTAATAGTGTTTGGTGCTGCTAGACTGCCTTGAGTTTTATTTTATTTTGTTTTTGTAGTATTTGTAAACTTATTTTTTTCCAGTGAAATGTGCTTATTGTTTGATTTAATGAACCATTTCTCAGTTGGTTGTACAGGGGTCTTGATGAATAGATAAAGGACTTTTGGTATACTTAACTGTTGCAATTTGACCTATAATAGAAAGTGGTAGGATCATCCAGCAAGTTAGATCATCTATTTTTTTTATTATTAACAATTACCTGAAAAACATTGGACATATGTTTTCAGAGAATGCTTTTTCTTGCAAATTGAACCATAGGGAATATTTGCTGGCATTCTGTAGATGGAGTTGATGCACTTGTACACATTGTGCTTGAATTTACCTGTGATTTTATATGGAGAGATGCATGTGGGAACAGTTTTTGTGAATAAGAAAGTTTTAGGAAACTGTTGCACCTTCACATTTTGAATTGCTCTAAGCATGTCTTTCTAAATGAGGTCCCATGCTTTATTTTGACCTGCAACTCGAACTCTACCATATGGAATATCTGTAATATTCGGAAAGTAATCACACTAAAAATAATTTGTGTGAATAAAGAGAAGGCAGCTGCCCACTTGGATTGTGTCCCCATTGTCCTATTCTGGCTCTGAGGCAATAACATGCAGAATGTATTTTATCATTTAGTGGTTCTCTCTAAAAAAAAAAAAAAAAAAAAAACGTGTTAATTTCTCTCTTTCATACCTGGCAAATGTAAAAATTGGTGGGTGGATGAATTAGTTTAGCAGGCAAAAACTAATGTGCTTTTCTGTGTTACTTGACATACCTTGCTCAAAATGAAATTAACCAAATGACTTTCCTTCTTTTTTAGCCTTTAATTTTTACCCATGGCTACTCCTGTGGTTCCTGTGACATTTGCCAAGCCAACGTTACTCGATATCACTGGCAACAACCTGGAACAGCTTTATGAGAATGCATGTACTGAAAGGAAAGCAAATCAATCAGAAATGACCTTTAAGTAGCCACATTTATTTGATCTTTTGTTGACAAAGGTTCTCAGCACTGTTGAAAATAGTACTGAGCAGGTATAGTCTGTGAAATTGTTCACAATGTGTACATTTTTAGTCCTGCATTTCATCACAACATCTACTCTACTACACCAGGAAGATAAATACACAAGACCATAATAGGGTTCTATAGATTTCATATGAACAAATTTCCAACTGAACCACCAAATTTGAATGTGTTTAAGTCTTAAAGACATGTACTAATTGAAATTTAAAGCAAATTAAAACCAGCAGTGAGTATAAGAGAGGCTTGACTTATATGGGTTTAACTGCCTCTACTGCATAGTGTTGCCATATGGCAACATACTCTTTGTGTTAATTTCCTTGCCACCGTCTCTTTAAGAGAATATTCTATTTTTTTTTTTTTTTTGTTGGTAAGAGAAGACCTTAGTTTAGCCAATGATGTGCTTTGGTTAAGTCACATCACATGTGACATTTTTTTTCTGTGACACGATATCTGACAGACTACTGTCTCTTGTCAGTAGTTGCTGAAAGCAAACTAAAACGTCAGTAACAAACAAGGACCCGCCCATGTCACATTCACAAAAAAAATGTTAACATCATCTCAGGTAAGGTATGATGACATATTCACCACTCAAAAAAGTTTTTATGAAATTAGTTTTTGGTAAATCGAGAAAATGTCTGTGTTGCCATATGGCAACACTGCGCAATAATGGAATGACATTATTATAATAGGTTAGATAGCTAGCAAAAGTTAGCTGCAGTCTGTTAAGCTGTAACAATAACAACATTAATGCTAGTGATATAATGTTGATTAGTCGTATGTTAAGGACTGCCATGGCATTTGTATTATGGATTAAATCATATCAGAGATCTGTCATCACAGCCAGTACTACTGGCCCAGACCAACCATTGGCCTACCATGGTGTCTCAAAAAGGCAGGTGCAAGTGGTTGTAAGTGTATTGTTAGGGTGAAGAGCACCAAATATGATGTGTACCTGTGTCTCACCTCTGAAAAAAAAATGCTTTTTGAAGTTTCGTACAGAAAAAAGTTGAAGTTTCAAGGATTATGGGGGGTTCATGTTCATAACCTTCCTCCCATAAGATTGCGTAATGTTGAATTTTCATGAACTGCAATGTTTTTGGGTTTATGTCAGTGTTTTATGATACATGATGAACAGTATTCGATTTGTTTTTAACTTTCTACATTTGCAATTTAAATAATATTCATGAAATATTACATGAATGTAATGAAATTTAAAGAATATAAAGCATTATTCAGCAAAAGAGAATGGAAAAGCACAAGATGTTGGAAAATAAGTATAAGGTATTGTTTATAATTAGTGCTAAAGCTTATAATAGCACTAATTGATTCAATACAAACATTTCTGAGGAAAAATATCAACTATATACACGTACACTTATTCTAAGTTATTTCCACTATTGTACGCTGTTGCCATATGGCAACATATCATAAAGTACCTTAAAATAATATTTTTTTCCAAATTCTTTTTTTTTTTTTTTTACAGCACTTTGAGTTAAGCCATTCTAAGAAAATTTTTTTTTTTTTCTTTTTTTTATACTGTATATACATTTATCATAATGTGCGCAGTAGAGGGTTAAAGACATGTGCTAATTGAAATTTAAAGCAAATTAAAACCAGCAGTGAGTATAAGAGAGGCTTGACTTATACGGGTTTAACTGTAACCGAAGGCTGCTGGAGCAACGATAAGCTGCGGATGGATTCCGCTCCTCTTTGGGAAATACAAGTCTGTACCTTTTTATAATCCCTTCAAGTTACATGAATCCCTGACGGCTTCTGAAAAGCCCACTGATGTCGTCATTTATGAGATCAGCTTTGCACAGGTCCCCATGAAAGTGAAGATTTAGTACATGACATGTGAGGTGGGTAACTCAAAAAAGAAGGGAAAAATACTTGAAGGACACACTTAGTGACTCTTGTTGGCGCTTATGTGGCAATTAATTTCAAACCTCTGCTTTTTCCATTTCCACCATAGAAAGTCCAGTTTTATTCTCAAGCAAGTGGAATCAGGAAAGAAAGTACATGAACCTTTTTTTGTTGGTCCTCTAAAATATCTGGAAGCTTACTAAAATAAGCTGTGACACCAAGCTTGAAGTCCCTTACTTCTCAAACTGTACTTCACTGGGATAACACAAGTAGATAAAATAATATCTACTATAGGAATAGGAAGCGAAAAAAAAAAGAAGATAATTACTGCAACCCACTTCTCCTTTGTGCTTATCAAGGACTACAGCCAGACAAACAAGTGACTTCCAAGAAGAAAAGAGGCAGCCATTAAACATTTACACTTTTCTTTCCCCATAATCCTTCTATAAGATGAGCTGCCTGCTAATTTATTTCTTACATCTCTTTGATAATCTTCAGACCTTTCATGTCAGAAGCTACATCTTTCATTTCTTTTAACCAGAACCAGATGCCCAGATGTCTCCTGCCCATTGTGATGTCTAACTTCTAGAGAAAATTCAATATGGTCTGTACAGAGCTGTATATCCTATTATATCAATGTACTCTTTGGATATTCATAAAAAAATTAAAAAAAAAGGAGGGGGGGGGGGGGGTACAATTGTGCTCAAATGTTTAAATGATGGAGGCTTACATGAAAGAGATGATAAATAATGCAGCAGTTATTCTCTTTTCACTTGCCACGGCATAGAAAGCTGTGGGGATCAGTCGTTTGATGAAATCTCCATGTTATACATCTGATAGGGGCCAAGGCTACTGAGACATTCAATAAACAACACACTCAGACTCAGAAAAAAAGAAAGAAAAAAAAAAACCCTGAGGTGAAGTGCTGTAGAAAAATTTAAGGAAAGTGTCATTTAGACAGCTGAGTGCTTTCTGCCTTCACTGAAGAACAGTGATTTCTTCTGTCTGGATCAGCTGTCTGAAAAATACACCATAATCAGGAGTAATCAAAATCTTGGTTCATTCAAGTAAGATTTATATTATTAGGAGTTTTCCTGATTGGCTTCAAAGTTATGCTCATTACTACATTCACATGATCCAGAGAATTAGATTTGTTTCAAGCAAATCTATGTTTTTATGTTTCATTATGGAGCTAGAATAATGATAAAATAATTTGAATGCTATGAATTTGAATTTTAGGTATGATTTGTACAATTTCTGAATTTTGTATTTATTTCTAAATTTATTTGTCATCTTAAAATTTGAAACCTGTCATTTTAGAATTAAAAAAAATATGTTTAAATATTCAAATAAGCAAAATAGGCTGCAAAAAACAACTGTTTTGTTAAACATCATGACTTTTTGACAAATAAAACTGTACAAAATGACTATTTGACAATTAGGATGTAATCTTTTGCCATTTTTCTAGCTCTATAATTAATTTGACTGATTGAAAATTTATGCTGTAAAAAGATGCAAGATGTACAAAAATAAGTTTTGGCATTGTAGGTAGTGGAGCCTGTGGTGACCATACTTTCTTTATTCAGTTTATTACTTTATACACAACAAACTGGCATCATCTGATCAGTCTCACTATGTATTTCCAGAAGAGTAGCAGACTTGCCTTTTTGAGGAGATGGTCAATCTCAGTAGTGTCTCTGTATGGGCCCAGAGTGTTCCACACAAAAGGATGATACGCTTTCCTGCAAAAGATATTTAGAGATGGTGTCAGATGAAGGTGCTAGGAGTGTACACAGCACTGTGAGATAAGGATCTAAAGAAATACCACAGACTATGTTTGGCAGCACCCTCAGGCAGAACATATTTTGGTCTGTGTGTGTGTTCTTATCTGTTTTGCACATCATAAAGCTGTCATTTGAAACACACAAAGTCAAACAGGGACCTTGTGCACTGTGTGCCATTGTATGCTCCAAATGTAAGTGCTTAAATAAAACAGCCTTTGTGGTATCATATTTAGTACATGAACAGCTTCTAGGAGGTGTTTAATGTATATGCTCTGTAGGGTTTTTTATACTGCACTCAACCTTGGGTTATTGTCTTTTTCGACCCCACCTAAGACCTCTTGTATCTGGGTAAAGCAACAATTTGTACATTTTAAAAGAGAGTTACTGTTTTTAAACCCTGGGTTATGAAACTCAGTTCCAGAAAAAGGTCAGAACATTATAGGTGCTAATACAATATTGTAAGGCCAGAGTAAGTTGTTTGAAACAGACTATTATAAACCACCTCAGTATTTGCCTCATTAAATATTCAATTCACTTTATACAGTTGCAAAACTTTAATGGACTGTTTTTAATTTCAGCATTAAGGCCCCAAATAAATATTGTTTCTTAAACTTAAAAGTTTAAGGCTATTGGTTTCCTCAAATTAAATGTTAACTTGCTAGGTTTTGCAGTGAATGGACTTGGATCTCTACCTGTGAGCTATATATATATATATTTTCCTGACAATGAATTTCTAATGTAATTTTTACAGTTATAGAGGTTGTCGAAATCATTCTAAGAATATAATAATGTAGATAATGTATTTTACTTTTTAAAAGGGAAGAACCCAATGTGCAGGTAATCAATCAGATTTAATGGAGATTGTTAAGGGAGTCCCCCAAGGATCTGTGCTGGGGCTATAATTATTTACATTATACTAGTGTTGTCAAAAGTACTGACTTCGGTACCAAGTCGGTACTGAAATTTTAAAATGTGACAATACCAGCATTTCCCCCTAGCATTTTGAGCAATGTTGAGCATATTTTTAAACACCTCTGATTGGCCATTGTGTTCACGTGCTCAACAGATATTTCTGTGATTGGCTACAATGATCAACGCTTCAAAAACATGTTGCAAATAGATATATTTCTCTGCTAATAGACGCAAATGCTCAAATGCTCCCGTGTGTACTTGGTACCGAAGTCGGTACTTTTGACAACGCTACTTTATACATAAATTGTCTTGATATTAATATTGTTAATGCAAGGTTTCATCTTTATGCAGATGACACTGTTATTTATTGTATGGCTCCTTCTAAGCAACAATCATTGGGTTATTTACAATCTGCTTTTGATATATTTTAAGCAAGGTTTTGTGTGCTTTGAAGCACGTTTTAAATGTTGAAAAAAAACAATATGTTATTTTCAAATTCTTCAATTAGATAGCTCCACTGCTCTTCGAACTTCCTAGGGGAATTTGATCACATCAGTGTCGGAGAACAAATACCTTGGTATTATAATTGAGGATACATTACATTTTGGTTTGCACATTAATTATTTGAAACAAAAATGAAAGGAAAAGTCAGAGTTTTATTTTAGAAATAAGTCTTTTTCATTTAATGTAAGGAAGAAACTGCTACCTTTCTACCGGTGTAGTGTATCAATGTGCTCCTACTTACAGTACCTCTTTTCCTCTTTGGATGCACTGTATCATGTTATCATGGATTGTATATCCTCAACACATCATTGTACATTATATAAAAGAGTTGCTTGGTCTTTGTTAACTATTCAAAGACAATGCACTAGTATTTAATGACAGCTATATTGGGTCACTTCATATCTCTGTTGTTTTATTCAAAAGAAATTGACTATTTAATACATTCTAAAAAACCTGTTATTATCTTTATGTACCTCCTGTTAGGACTGAACTTAAAAACAGCTGTAAAACCGCCTTTAAATATACCACAACATCGGACTGGAATCGTTTTCAAACAGAACTGAGGCTACACAACTTGGTATCTTTAAGTCATTTTAAAACTGTTATATGTATTTTAGAGAATAAATTAATGACGTGTAAATGTTTTTAATTGTTGTATGTTTTATGTCTGTTTTACTATATGTTGTTATTTATTGTAAATGTAAATTTGAGCAGCTTAGCTTAGCCAGGACACTCCTGTAAAAGAGATTTTTTGATCTCAGTGAGGTTTTGTCCTAATTAAATAAAATAAAATAAATAAAATATGCCTCTGGGACTCTTCTAAACTAGGTCTGGAGAACAGATTCAACTTTCTTCAGCGTTCACCTCTTAGGGCGCTGATGCAGGTGGACTTTAGAGACCATTTGCATCTCAGCTTTGATCTGGTCCAACTTTTCTTTTATCGTTTGAGTGCGAGTCTTATATCTGTGTCTCACTGCTGTCGTACTGCTGGGTTTTGAATGGTCCCGGTCCTCCCTGTGGTTCTCACTGGGACTCACATCTGAGGAAACATGACCTGTTTGGCATCAATCACAGAGTGTCACATATGGTGGTTTGATTATAATCACATAATAAATGAAGATGTCTAAATGTGCACGATTATTCATTTGGTGCACACAGGGCTGGATTATGGACCAGGCCATTGGGTCAGTACACTGGGGCCTTAGACTATTAAGGGCCTCCAAAATCTAAGTTAGAAGAGGCTGGGCCTTTGCTCCAATGTGAGCTGACCACTAGGGCTTTGGGCTCCTCGTTGCATACAGTGTGTGCCAACCTATAGGACCTCTTGACATACAGTGCAAGCTAGGGTTCATGTTTACTATTCTAGTGTTTTAATTTAAGCCTTTCATTCTCACAGGTCACAGGACCATGATCCAGCCCTTGGTAGACAACAAATGGATTTTGGTAATTGTATAAGATCAATCATTGACCCTTCTTTTGTGTGTCAGATTGGTTTATTTTCTTACTCTTGAATTTTTATAAAGCATGAGAAGATGTTGTAAAGCCAGTTAATGAATAAATAAATTATTGAATTTGTACTATAGACACTACAAAGAAAACAGATTAACAATAAACACCAATAAGTGACACAGAAGTATATTAATAAGTTGTTGTTTTTTGTTGTTGTTGTTGTTGCTCTTGCATTGTAAATAGTAAGTTCAATAATAAGTGTAAATAGCAGTTAGATGCTATTAATATATAACATATACAGTGCATATGATTATTCTGTATTTATTGTAATCATAAATGGATGCTGCCTTATTTGGACCTTACTTGTTCCTATTCCTAAAGCCTACCCTTAACTATATTGAACCAGCTGATTAGGTGTAAGAATGGAGTCACAATATGAGCTGATTAACACAATTGCAATTATAGGTCTATTAAAACAATGTTATAGCCTGACGTGGTCATACTCAGTTCTAGTTCGAATATGAGTCTGATACTGCTCCATTGGGCTTTGATTATGGGGGCGTATTTCAACCGATCCAGGAAAGACCTCAATTGGATAGACCTACAACCAATCAGAGCTACAGAGTAAGTGATGTATGTTGAGCGACGCATAGTTGTCAACAGAACTCAACTGCACACATGCTGGAACTAGTAGAAGATGAGCGTAAACAATCTTTGCCGGTGTTGTAAAAAGAATAAGTATACACGGAGTACTTGCCAATTAATGCGCTGTCGATATCTTCTATAACGGACACGATAGCGGAATCTACACATCTCAGTTCTTCAACAACAGCCATCATTGTTGTAAACTAATTCAACCCAAGCGCTCTTTGATGACGTGGCTGATTATGTTTCTGGTGATAATCTGTCAATCATCGCCCTGACAAATGTGATTGGTCCGAACAGTTTCTGTTCGGGCATAATTACTCCTCTACGGATCGAGTCCAGACCGAACTCCCCGACCTCAAAATGTTGTGGGCGGGGCTAAGTTCGGCTGGCATCCAGGCTAACAATGTTAGGTTATTGATTTTAAATAAACACCTCTCCAAGCTGATATGCAATGGGAAAAGGGAGACAAATGAGATTGGAAAAAGGCAGATTCATTTCATCAAACTCATGTTCAAACTCAGGTTGCTCATGTTAAATAATAAATCCACTATACTCTCCATGTCACATGGGTTTCTTTTGTAATTTTGTTTGGCTCAACCAATGGTGGGCTGATATGTAAAAAGCCATTGTTAACAAACTGGGCTATTTGCACCTAATGTAAATACCCACGTAGAAGGCGATGTTCTCAGGACCTTGCGCAACGTTCCCTAAAAGTTCTCAAAAGGTGTTGAAAATTCCGAAACTTTACAGAACATCCGGGACATTCCTAAAACCTCCTCTTTTGGTAATGAAAGTGCTGCAGTTCAAGGTTCCCTATATGACTTATAGGGACTTTCATTCTAGTTGTTTTATGGTCAAAAAAGAACGTTACAGAGAGGACATTTGGGACATTAACTGAATGTTGCTACATGGTCGATATGAGTTTAGGGGGACGTTCTATTTTGGTTATTTTATGGTCGCGCAAAAATGTTACAGAGAGGATATTTGGGAAGTTAACAGAATGTCCTATAGTAATAGTCCCCTAAACATTCCCAGAACATCCAGAATGTTCCCTGAAGGTCCACCAAATAACGTTCCCCAAACCTTAAAAGAACTTCACATCGTGACCATCTCTGAAAGTTCTAGAAACGTTACTAGGTGACAGGTTACCCCGCTAGAAATTTTGTGTTCCCAGAACATTCTCAGAACGTCCACTGGTATTAAGGACGTTGTCTAGTAATGTTCCCAAAACGTTCAGAGACAGTCATGATGTGAAGTTCTTTTAAGGTTTGGGGGACGTTATTTGGTGGACCTTCAGGGAACATTCCGGACATTCTGGGAATGTTTAGGGGACTATTACTATAGGACATTCTGTTAACTTCCGAAATGTCCTCTTTGTAACGTTCTCGCACGACCATAAAATAACCAAAATAGAACGTCCCCCTAAACTCATATCAGGAACGTTATTAAATGACCAACAGAGGACCATGTGGCAACATTCAGTTAATGTCCCAAATATTCTCTTTGTAACATTCTTATGTGACCATAAAATTAACCAAATTGGAATGTCCCCCTAAAATCATATAAGGAACCTTGAAATGCAGCACTTTCAATACCAAAAGAGAATGCTTTATGTCCCAAATGTTCTGTAAAATTTCAGAATTTCCATCACTTTTAGAGAACTTTTAGGCAAAGTTGCAAAAGGTCCTGAGAACATCGCTTTCTATGTGGGTGTTTTATAGAAAACAATTTTGAAGTCACTGTTATAGAAGTAAGCATTTGCTTTAGATGGGCTCTTGATTCTTGACATTTAACACTAGATTTTCTCTGGCTGCTTTAACTGAGTTTTCAAGACACTTGTTATAGCAAAAAACGCAAAATTCTGATCAGATGAATTGGGTTGTTTAGTACTGATGATTCAATCATCATGGAATGTTCTGATTCACTGATCTTCTCCAGAGACTAAACTATGAGTGTATTAAATGTTAGTTTTTGCATTAATTAAGTTTTTTTTTTATTATTATTCATTATGCTGACAGAGTTCTGAACAGTGTCTTTTAGACTCACACAGGCATCATGAATCAGCGTATGATCCTCAACAATGATGACAATAAACAAAAATCTTTTTTGTGACTTTAGTAGCTTGTTTTGTGATGTTCAGAGTTGATCTGTTTATCTGAAAATGTTGTCACCATTGTCTGTGTGAATGAACATGATGCTGTCTGAATAAATTCTGCATGATAAAAACTTTCAAAATATCAAAGCAGGACAGGATTTCATCATCATAGGACTACAACAACATGAAAGAAAATACAATATTCAGAGATCAATTAATAAGACCCCTGTATGATGATAAAATCATTAACAATGAGCAACCAAAAACATTTGATCTTTTTTTTTATTTTTTATTTATTTATTTTTAAATGTAACAAATGCTTTAGAAGTAAAAATATCAAGGGTCAGGAGCCCGACTAAAGTAAGCACTTACCTCTGTAATGGTGACATTTATCAATTTTGATAAAACATCAACACCTCATTAAGATTTGTATGTAAGAAATAAAGTCAGAGTGGTTTGTAATAAGTGAAGACGCAGAGATCTAGAGAGATCTATTAGTGTTTAATGTTATCTGAGTTCTGTGAGGTTACCATTGTGCTGGAGAGTAGAGCCTGTGCTTCAGTCAGTGATGATCCAGAAGCACTGATGTTCTGCTGCATGTTGCTTTATTTAAAGACACTAACTGTGTAGTTGCTGTTGCAGTGATACACAGTGGTTACATTAGCTTATGCATGTGCTGTTGACAGTTAATGACTTATTGCTAGAGATTTGTGTTTTTAAAAAAAGGTTTATAATGTTAATCCAGGAATTACCTGTAAAGTGCTTTTTTGTTTTTTTTGTAAGACATTTAAGAAAAAAAAAAAGTTTTTGTTTGAACAGCCACTTTTGTTAATCAATTTAGCTCTAATTTTCAATTCAAGTTTTTGACAAGGGCAGCAGGGATGTTCTGAGAACATTTCCAAATAAAGTATGGTTCCCTAAACGCTCAGAGAACATCTTGAATGTTATGTGAAGGTCTGCCAAATAACGTCCCCCAAACCTTAAAAGAGCTCCACATCGTGACCGTCTCTAAACATTCTGGGAACGTTACTCAACAGTGGGGACGTTCTGAGAATGTTCTGGGAATGTAAAATTTCTAGCCAGGTAGACACTCTGAAATAATTATATTTAAAAAGGGCTTTAAAACCAGCCAGACGGCTACTTCCGCTGTAGACAGGGTTATTGAGCTAACAATAATTCCGTCCTCATTCTTCACTGTCCACATTTTCATTTCAGCAAATTTCTTAGGTTGAATTCAGACAATGTGAATAATATTCATGAGCCTGTTAAGCAAATAACAGATATTAAGCTGTTGACAATATGCAATGTTCCTGAGGAAAGATGTACAAAACAAGTTGTTTTTGAATGCAAGTTAATGTTGTTAAAGTGATACTCCACCCAGAAATAAAAAATAATAATAATAAAAAAAAAACATATAAAATTGTAGGGCAGGACTTGAATTTGGCTTAATATTACTACATACTACATTAATAGCTTTGATTGCAAATCAAATAAAGATTTTTTTAAAAAAAAAAAAAAAAAAAAAAGAAGATTTTTGGGGGGTACCTAGGGAGAATCGTTGCCATATGGCAACTCTGTACCACAATGGAAAATGTGTGATTGTGATTTTCTTTTCTATTTAAATGCACATTTCTTTTAGAAATGTATATATTTATATACTTGGAACTCATGCAAACCAAAAATAAGTAGATCCCTGTCAATTAATCCCTATCATTTGGCTAACTCATCCTCACTCTTATGACATGGAAGAGCTAAATCTGTACTCTTCATATTGCCCTTTCCGTAAAATATTGCTATATTCATTTTCTGAAAAGAAGAAATAATTTTGTTATTTATACATCAATACAACTATTCTACAAAAAAAAACAAATCAAAATAAATAACAGCAATTGCTGATGCTGTAAAAAATGTGATGCTATAAAAAATCCAAATGGGGAAATACATTACTGCAATTCCACTGTGGTACAGAGTTGCCATATGGCAAAATTGACATTTTCTCAATTTACAGTAAAACTATGTTAGACAAAATTGATTTGTGAATAAAACTGTCTAATTTACTTATCAAAGATGCTGCAAAAAAATCCCCCTTGGGAAGAGATGTTTAGAAATGAGGTAAATAGAGCAATTTCTGGAGCATTTCTACAGCTGTCTTCTGTGTGAGGGTGACAGTGGGAAAGAGAGTTTTTGAGGGACATTCGCATGTCATGGGAATTAAAAACAGCACATCATTGGCAACCTTAAGGCCTACCATTTTAATTCCCATAGTGCAATATATTGTATTTCCTTCTGAAAAACAAGGAAATGTAATTAATTATTGACATATGGCAACTCTGTACTATAGAGGGTTAAAGATTACAAGTGCACATGATTTGGAAAAAAATAATGTGCATGGATACATCATTTATAAATACTACTATATTCCATAAAAATACAAGAATTTCTGAATCAGTTTAATCTGTCACTTTCGGCCAACTGTCAGCACATTATGAAGCGTGATATAAAAGCGCTGTGAAAAGTGACTGTCCTCTGTGCTTTCACATCACTTCTCGAGCTAGAGTAAATCATGAGACAATTTTCATTTTGGGGATCAAGTATCTGTTTTCTTATGGGTAAGTAACCTATTCTCTTACCTGAGGTGGCTGTACCCCCCGTTTCACATTTGATCCCTTTTGCTGGCAAAGTTGTTCTGTCCTCATTGGTTAGATTAGATGTTGATAGATCTAATTAAAGCAAGAGACCAGGCAAGCGAGAAGGGTTATCAGCCCCATTTACAATGATAAAAGATGTGGCAATAAACAGATGAACTGCTGAGTCTTAAACAGGACCAAATACCAAAGGTAGCACAGCGAGTGTGTTAGCTGACTATAATGGTGAAATAAGCATAAAAATCCATGAGGCCACTTCGGTGAGCCACTTGCCTTTTAAATCTTCCTGTGATGTTGTTCTGCTGTTGCTTTCACTGGATGATGAGGAAGAGGAAGACATACTTTCAAAGGAGTCATTTAATCAAAGACTGTTTGCTAAAGAAACACATTTTCTTTCACCGCAGATGGGAGTATTCTGTCTCGCTGATGTTGAAGGCTGTGGCAGCCATAGCAACAGCAGTCATGTTGCAGTCAAACAGGGTTTGGTGTGTAAATGGACTCCTGCTGCTATAGTTAAACTGCTCAGAGTCTGCATATCTGAAGCATACCCTCACAAAAGCTAAACAAAGCATGGTTACCATGGTTGCAACACATTATTCTCACAATTGTAAACAAATTAATATAGCATAATTCATTTAGCAAATGGCATCTCAAACAGAGTACAATCAGTGACAAGGATGTGGCTAATCTTAAATCACCTTACTTAAAAAGAATGAGGACTGTTTTTTTCTTCAACATTTTAATTTCAAATTTATATAAGGGGAAAAAATTGAGAGGCTGTGACAACATTTTATTGTTTTAATCACTATTTAACTTTATGCATTTTTCTGAAATAGTCAAGCAGTGTGGCAAATTATTATTTAGAAACAGTCCATATAGATCCTCAATTATTATAGGCAATAATATTTTGCTTTCTCATTAATTCAATATAATAAGTTAGACTCTCAGGGAAAACCCAGTGTTTTAAAATAAAATAGCTTGATTTTATGGAAAATTACATTTGATCAGTCAGTGCAATCTGAGGAAAATCACATTGGTTCATTATTCTGACAGTCTGATTACATCCAACAAATATGATTAGATGCAGCTATATTAATGTAATTATTGTATGTGTAAATTTGCCACATAAATAAAAAATTAATGCTGGGCAAATGATTAATCGTGATTAATCACATTCCAAAATAAAAGTTTGTGTTTGTGTGTGCTATGTATACTTATTTTGTATTTTTAAATGCTCATACATGTATTAAGAAATATTTGCATGTATATACTGTACATTTATATAATTTATATTATATATAAATATAACATTTTTTTTGTTAAATATATACATGTATGTGTGTATTCATACAGTCAAACCAAAATTACTCAAACATTTTTGATATATTTTTACTAGTGGGTGCAGGACACTATAGTTCATTTATGTAAGTGAGGATAGCAAAATAAAGTAAACTGTGACATATTATACCCAAAAATTCTTCATACAGATGACCGATAAAAATTTGGCACCAAAAATTATTCAGACACTTTGACCTGACCATGTTTTGCTTAAGTGTTATCTGACATAATTAAGATGAATTTTTCTGACACAGTTTAACTCTGAGATCTTGTCATATTTTATTATCTTTTTTTTTTTTTTACTATAGTGAATAAACTGTATTAAAGAATGAAATGTTCAAGGTGTCTGAATAAATTTTGGTTTGACTGTATACATAATATTTATACACAGCAGACACATAGGCCTATATATTATGTAAACACAAACTTTTATTTTGGATGCGATTAATAGCAATTAATCATTTGCCCAGCATCAAATCAAATACATTCAACTGACGAGGTACTATAATTTTGAGTGTACACTCTTAAAGGAAAAGGTTCTATATAGAACCAAAAAATGTTCTATCAGGTGCTTCATGGAACCAATAAAAGGTTCTATATAGAACCCTTTTAAGGGTTCAATCAAAAGAACCCGTTAGGGTTCTTTATTGCCAGGAAAAAGGTTCTATATAGAACCTTTTATGGGTTCATTTTATTGATTTAGTTTTTAATTTATTTTAATTAAATTTTATGAATTAACCTGCTTATATAGTTACTTTATCACTTAGAAAAAAAAAAAAAAACATAGGCATAACACATCAAAATAATATGTAATCATTTAAGACATTTTTATTAACATTTACAATGACACAAGCAATATAAAACACACTGCAATTCATAGAGCAATAGTTAGAAGAGTTAACATAAATATATGTTTCTAAAAAAACTAGCTAGTAGAATTGTTTTTAAATCCATAAGCATTAAATGATAATTTAACATTCAGATAAGCATTTAAACAATAAAAACAAATGACCCATGACAAAGGTAAGTGAGAAAATTAATATCTCTTGCGTTATTTTAATTACATTTGGCTAAATCCTTGATATATTTACACATCTTACATGTTTTGTTCAAGAATCAAAAAGAAGAAATGTGGTTTACGATGCTGTCCGGGCCTGCGCTATTCTCGCCAGGAGGTTTGTCATTTCTTACATGAATTCCTGAAAACTCTGTTTAAAAACGGTTGTGGACTAATGGTGGCGAGAGTTCATGTTATATCCTAATACACTTTTCTTTGTACTGTAGATTGTATTGGACCTAGAAAATGCATAAGAAAACAATGTTTCAGGAGCAGTCAAATCATGTGATCACTGTACAGCCAGACTGCACTGAATTCAACATGCATTCAAGAGAAACCCCGAAGAACAAAGAGAGGAGCTGATGAAGATGTTTCTTCTGTGGATAGCTGTGAGTATTTGGTGTTTGCAGTTATAGCACACTTTTTTTCTGAATTAATTGAAGGCCTAATTTATGCTAAACACTGTATTTGGTTCTTGAAGACGCATTATGAAATGAAGATGAAGAAAAGACCTTCAACTGCAGACAAGCATTTAAACAATAAAAACAAATGACCCATGGCAAATTCAGTACTGAGAAGGGCTAAAAAGTGCTGAATGAAAGAAATTGGCTTTTGGATGCTTCATATTGAACAAAAAGTAGACAGCCAACAGATACTTTTGACATCTCTGTGTTTTCAATAGGGGGCACGTCCATTTTGATGCTGACTCTCTTTGCGTTCAGGGGGCTTGACATCCTAAGATGGAGATGCAAGTCAGAAAAACATTTATTAGACTTATGGAGAGTACAGTACAACAGAAAACAGAAAGGAATCTCTCACAATTACATCTTAAAACTTACGTGAATCATAGAGGAGTGTGTTATTTTCATCTTATTGAAGTAATGCTGCACTCCAGAGTCCATCCCTGCAGTGAGAGTGCAAACAGAAATATTAATTTATTATTATTAATTATTGCATTAAACATGGAAAATAGAAAAACAAATATAAGCCACTTTAGATTAGCAGATTTACAAGTTTCCCAAAGCTGGTACTGTGAGTAAAAATAATGTACTTTTTTGAGTCATTAGTTTGCAGTTGAAGGTCTTTTCTTCATCTTCATTTCATAATGCATCTTCAAGAACCAAATACAGTGTTTAGCATAAATTAGGCCTTCAATTAATTCAGAAAAAAAAGTGTGCTATAACTGCAAACACCAAATACTATAAATTCTATATCCACAGAAGAAACATCTTTATCAGCTCCTCACTTTGTTCTTTGGGGTTTCTCTTGAATTCATGTTTAACAGTGTGGTCTGGCTGTGATCACGTGATTTGACTGCTCCTGAAACATTGTTTTCTTATGCGTTTTCTAGGTCCAATACAATCTACAGCACAAAGAAAAGTGTATTAGGATATAACATGAACCAGAGATTTTAAGAATTCATGTAAGAAATGACAAACCTCCTGGCGGAGAATAGCGCAGGCCCGGACAGCATCGTAAACCACATTTCTTCTTTTTGCTTCTTGAAAAAAAAAAAACATGTAAGGTGTGTAAAAATATCAGGGATTTAGGCAAATGTAATTAAAATGACGAAAGAGATATTAATTTTCTCACTTACCATTTTAATCGTCGTCCTCTCGAGCGCTGAGCTCAAACGGATGCTGCGTTCACGCGCTTTCTAATTACTCGTGCGCGCGCGGCTGAAATCCGACACTGCGCGTGCAGACAGTACAGAACTGATCAGCGCATAACGTTACACATGCAAGTTATTTGCTGTTTATGTCGAAGATCATTTAATGCATCTCTTTGGAGGGTTGAGTTATAATAATTGACTTTCAGAATCTAAGTAATTCCTACAGGGATTTCTTTAACCAGCAGATGGCAGAATTCTGCCCCTAGCGCCTAGATCCAGAAACAACGTAGGCTATATTTAATTTAGATTTTTTTTTTTTCATTACAGTATAATGCGGCAATTATTTTTTCTAATAAACCTATTAAACTTGAAAATGTATATAAGTTTGTTTTCTTCAGAATGAAAGGTGTGCCTAAGTAAAAACACAAATATAATGTTCAATAGTGTAATTATTTAAATAAAGCACTAATAATGTATATAAAGCACATTTAGCTTTGTGCCAAAAGGGTTCTTTCTCCTTATATAGAACCTTTTAGGCATAAAGGGTTCTATAAAGTTGGTTAAACCCCAAAGTGCTTTTCTTTGGCTGTCACAAGTAGCATGTCAAATATATATTATAGGCTACATATTAACAAATTCAACATTCACTTCAGTCAATTAATAAATGATACAGATGATTTTCAAACTCATTTTCAGCTTCATCTATATTTGATCATTCATATTTGATAAAATAACCATTGTGTGCACACACTGTGATCACAGAGATAGCTATTAAATGCAGGCCTACCCATTTTGGTTTTCTGGCTCTGCTTATAGGACCAACTTAAATTGAGAGAAATTAAAATTCATTATAACACGAATGACAAAATGTTCATGTCATTGTTTAATCCACATAAGAAAATATACCTGCAGTTTAGCACAGTTACCATAAAAAATAAATTATCCATAGCAGTTGGCCATTATGGGTGTCATGATCATGCGTCCCGGGGCAGCGGTTCAACAGGTACTGAGCCTCAGTCAGAGGTGTAGAGTCTCTCAGGAGGGTGAGGCGCTGGATGTGATAGTATGCGCTCGCGCTCATTTAAAGCCGTTCATTTCTCTACGCTGCGGTGCTGATGCTGTCAATCTGTGGAACAGGAATAACGCCGCGCTGATTTAACCAACTGCTCGTAACATTTTATGTTATATCTTCATTTTTATTCTCGTTCAGTGTACGGAGAAGTGGTTTGTTTTTATGCGCCGCTCGCAGGCTGGAGGCGAGTGTCCGTGAGGGAGGAGGAGCTACCGGACATCCGATAAGGAACTACGAGCTTCATTGAACAGGGTGAGAGACGCGCATGCATTAGTGCATATTAATGTGCATTGTTTTACAGTGAGTTAAAACGAGCGAGGTGAGGCAGTAGACCGCCGTATGTCTGTCCCCTTGCTGGAGAGCGAGATCAGCGGCTGATGCGATCTGAGATCTCCTGACATTGTTGCTGAGCTGTGAGCAGGAAACGCCGCTGCAAAACACAGGCCTGCCAAAGAAAGAAAGAAAGAATGAATGAATGAATGAAATTAGCGCGGGGCGATGCTTTATTGTTTTGAACCGCGGTCCGAGCGATTATAACTGCGAGTGCGCTCTTTTGTTTTGACACTGTTTGTTATGAAGCTCTCTGACTGTTGAACTTGCGGGTAGTTCGCGAAGTGTCAACATGAATGGAGACATTTGACTCCGTTAGCTCTTGCGTTTCCGGTATAACGGCAATAGAAGTGTTGTCAACACCGCAAGAGGCGGGGTTTTAATCATTGTTTTAATAGCTTGCTGATTGATTTATGGCTGTCACATTTTAAACATGTAGGCACAAACAGCCTGTATTATGCTTCTTTGTGGTGACTACAGTATCTCATTATAGCTGTAATCATTTGCTCAAAACCAGGGTGCGAATTATGGGCCTGCCCCCTAATTAAGGCGTTGGGATGTCTTCAAAGTTTGTGTTCTTGATACAGAAGGCAGACTACATGTATGCAATTTAACAGCATTTTCAAACAGTAACTGCAGGCTTGTCAATAAACATTATAGTGAACTGCGTTCCACTGAGGAGGTAACCACAACAAGTCCTGTTATTATATATACACACAATATATTTTACTTTACAGTATATTAAACATGTCATTGTTTTTGAATATATATTTCACTAGGAAGCCTGTTTTCCAGTATGACTGCCCTCAGGCAGAGGAAGGGCAGTAAAGGGAAGGAGCCGGGGCCCAGCATTCAGAACCTGAAGCCAGAGTGTATAAATGAACCTAGAGAGAGGTTTGCAACAGGTCAGTGGTGCTGTTTGTTGCAAAAGTAGACAAGTACATTTAAGGGGATACTCCATTCAAAAACATTCATTTTTTCCGCCTCATCATTTACTCACTATCATGTGTATCACTGCTCACGTCCCAGATGTATATGAATTTCTTACTTTAGATGAACACAAAAAAGATTTTTAGAAAAAATAATCCATCGCTGCAAGTCCATATAATTCAAGTTGATAGAAATCTAATATTTGAAGCTTCATAAACCACACAAGCGATTACAATGGTAACCCATAGGATTCTAGTGCATGGATCACTGTCTTCGGAAGTGAAAGGTTAGGTGTGTTAAACTATAAACCATAGTTTCTGGCCATCTGTCATAACATGCATTTACGTCAAGCTTGAACTCATGAACGTGTGTATGACAGTTGAGTGGAAATGATGGTTTATAGTTTAAAATATTATTTTTCTCGCACATGCCTATTATTTCAATTCAGAAGACGTTGATTCATCCACTAGGATTGTATGGGTTACCGTCGTAATCGCTTTGTGTGGTTTTTGAAACAGGAAATTTTAGGTTACTATTTACTTTCATTATATGCAAGTCACTTGCATTATACTCACAGAGATGGATTAGTGTTCTACATTTTTGTTTATGTTCATCTGATGAAAGAAAATCGTCTACATTTGGGATGGCATGAGGGTGAGTAAATGATGAGTGAATTTGGATTTTTTTGGGGGGCCTTTGTATCCCTTGAAGGTCAAGCCAGAGCCTTGAGATGTGGGCATCAACATGCAAAATTGATCACATGTATCAAAGTCTAAAACACTGCTTTTTATACATTGACATGTAGGTATAGTCAACAGAATGTCCAAAGGGAAAGCTCAAAATAAAGTTACCAAAATAAATAATACAGTATAAAAATATAATAATATTATTATAATATTAACCATAGATCAGTGTGCATGTCTGTTGTTTACCATGTTGATTGTATAATATTGTGGTCCGACTCTGAGCAATACTTGACTTTCTCTCCAGGTGGATTCTCATGGTGGACAATATTGTGTGTAACCATTGGCTCAATAGTGGGAGTTAGTCTGGGCTTGCTGTGCTGCATCTATGTGGCTACACTTCATGAAAATGACCTGTGGTTCTCCAATATAAAGGTAAAGAGCTTTTTATGTTCAAAGCTCTGAAACATAGAGCTACAACTTTCCACTTGTGATTCATTTGCTTTTCAGTCTTTGATGAAAGACAAAGGTCTTTCTAGTGTTCTTAGGCTACTTTCCTAATATAAAGAACAGCTCAAGAGATCTAAATTCATAATGTGTGGTTGGGTTTAGTCAGTGATGGTGTTCTCTTCTGTCCTATTTTTTATGCATTTCCTCTTGAAAAAGAATTGTTTTCCATATGTGCAGACAGATATTTTTCTTCCCCTCTTTGGTATAACAGTCACATAAACAGTTAGCCAGAGTTTGGGCTTCAGATCATGTTATGACTTTCAGACCTAAAACAGATGAAACTACCTTTGCCAAAAAAGTTATGTCATGTTCAGTTGGATAAATCAGTATATGTCCCTCTATCCCAGATCACTCATTAAAATACAACAGATTAGGAGTAATTTAACCACATCTCCCAATCAATGCAGGATTTACTGCTGCTGGTTTTGCAATAAATCACTTCTCTCTTTTTTTTTTTAAGATTATTTATGGTGCCATGAAATTTGAGAGCTCGTTTTTATGTTTTGTTTGTCATGTGACTTATGGAACCATGTCCTAGTTTTCATTTAGTGAAGCTAACAGCAGCCAAACCTGCTGCTTTTATGCCAGCATTGAACATTTTGTGCTCAGATTCTTCTCAGAACACAATGCATCTCATAAATACTCTTGACTATGCACTACATTTCATAACCCCAGATAAGAGCACGTTTTTCAGACTGTGATGTTAGGATAGATTTAGACTTTGATTTTATTCTTTCTTTATTCTTTGAAGAATATTTACTAGTCTGAATAGCATATTTAATAATGACTGTATCATGAAAAAGTCCCTGATTACAGTATGTTACTTTATTCATAAAGTTGACACTGTAAACTGATGCTTCCAAACCCAATTTCTAGAGGACCCCTAACACTAAACATTTTGGTTTTCTCCCTAATCAAACCCACCAGATTCAACTTGTTAGTAGAGACTCCAAGCTCTAAAATGGGTGCCAGATGAGGGAGACGCTGCTGTAACAGTAATCATAATTTTTACATAACAGTTATGCCTGGTTTATATAGTGCAGCGTGTGGACTGCATAGCACAAAAGGTCATCTCAGGTTTTAAATGAAGTCAGAGTGCGACAGCAGTGGAAAAAGGAAGCTCATGCACGCTGGCTGGTATTTTATGGCTTGCTTATGAGTCATCCTACTTTCATCTGCACTCTTGCTTTTCTGAACGTGACTGGAAGCTTCAGTGATTGGATGACCACGGTTTTTGTCCCCATATGTTTCTTTCGTTCTCCGGTTGAAGAATGCCTCGAGTGAGCATTTGCAGGCAAATAAATCACCAGTTTTGTTTCAAAGGAAGAGCTGTGGGAATGTAGTTAGCAGCTAATCAAATGTTACTGCTGAGAGCCTCTATTAGAAAGACAGATAAATTCCATGTTATTTTTATAACCGTTTACACTTTTTCAGTGGAAACCAGCGGTAAATTTCACAGGAGCTTTGTAAATGTTCTCAGCAGGAGTTGGTTTTCCAGTATCATAAGTTTCATAATTGACGATATTGTCATGATTTGTGAACAAAGGCATTAGAAGTCCAGTTGTTTTTTCCTCTGGGACACCGCCTACAACAGGAGACAGCTGCTGTTAGGAAGTTCGTAAATTTGTTGCGTGTAAAAAGTCATGTCCATGACGGTCTTAATTTCAAGCTGGACATCGCTCCATTGTTAGTTCAAATAATTGCTTTTACAAATGCTCTTAAAATTTTTCTAAATGATGTTCCAAGCATTTTTTCCCCATTCTTTTTAAATATATATATATATATATATATATATATATATAAATTTCCCCTGACTACCAAGAGGTCACCAGTTGTGCGGCCCACATGCCTTTCCTCCCGTCTCAGCCCCTCTCTCTGATCACATGTAAAATGTTCCTCCGGCAGATTGCTGTTTGGTGCCGGCTGGAGCTTAGAATGATCTCATGAGGTTTTGTTTTATTGTTTTAATACATGTGCTGTGAAGTTTTTGGGCAAGTCATTTTGGAAAGACTGATAAACAAAAGCGCTTGCAGTCTAAAACAGGGAAAGAGAGAAGGACATTTAGGAAAGACTGGGAAGACAGAGGATAATAGTCTTAGAGAATGAGGGTTCGTAGCAGGAGGAAGAGCAATTCGGATGATAACGTAGGGACCGCCCTGGATAGACCTCTTTTGCTGAACTTTGGGGCAAAAGAGACTCAGAGGGATTACAAGAGTGGGCAGAGGGGCACAGAAGAGTGCCTAAAGCTTTCATGGAATCTCATTCCAGGACAAAACTATTGGCCGGCTGTTGTCATAGCAGCAGGATTACTGTTGGCAGGGGTTATTGGGCTGTTTCATGCATGGTGTGTTTATTCTATACACGAGAACCTGCTGTGGTTTTCACACTTAAAGGTAAGCAGAAGCAGGATCTGTCTTCATTTTCGATGTGAGAATGTTGCTAAGAAACATTGATGAATGAAGATGGGAATGTGTACTCTTTGCATCAGTATTAGTCATTAGGTCATTTTCTTTTCTTTTTTAGCCAGTTATGTTCTATAGTATTCTCATTAATATACTATTTTTTGTGTTTGAGTTTTTCTGAAGAATAAGCTTTATGGGTGTTCTTTTTAAGAAAAATAAAAGCGTAACACGTCTCTTCAAACCAAAACCAAATTACATGTGATTCTTATCTTGTGGAGCATATGGATCTTTTTTGCCAGGATGTTGTTTAGTTCTAAAAACTGCTTCCACTATAAAACTCCACCATATTTACAACACCTGTTTTTTTTTTTGTTTTTTTTCTTTACCTCATGGCTTTTATTGCCAATGAAATCTGCTCTGATAGCTGCTCTGATTTCTTTCTCAGATGGGAAATGTTTTTCATTTTAACACCATTTACTTCGGTTGTGCTTCTTGTCATACAGTGGTTCATTTTTACTGAATCTTATCCTCTCTTCTTGCATTGGTAGGAAGTCGAGCGTGAAATCTCCTTCCGGACAGAATGTGGCCTTTATTACTCCTACTACAAACAGATGTTGAAAGCCCCTTCTGTACAGCAAGGTAATGATATCTACTCACAATCACAAGAAAGATTTACTGGCTATACGAACATCCATGTCATCCTACTGATGTTTAAGTTCCCAGTTTTTTTTTAATGTAAGAATATTGCTCCTATAGGGCAATAATTATTTTATTGTAATCACTGTCTTAATTACATGATGACTATGATCCCATTTTTTTTACTAACCGTAACCCTTTGTTTTTAGCTCATTCCATAATGGCAAGTTTCCTGAACAATGCTGTTTGCTTTCCATTATCACTTATGTAATCCAAGAGCTATCGAAGGAATGTCAGTGTGACTGGTCTCAGAAAATGGGAAGGAAATGCACAACTTTGCTCTAAGTGGTCTTTGCTCAAGCTAATTGGCTTAACAGCCCCATTTGGAATAGATTTTCTTTGTGCTCCTACACTGAAAAACATCACAATTAGGTCATCACCCATTTTGGTGATGCCAAAAGCTGTTCTCTAGACACAATACAATTGGGCCTTTGTACTTATGGTAGAGTAAAAGCATGTTCAGAGCATTGCTTTTGTATTAAGCAATCATGGGAATTGATTACTGTAAAATGTCACAATCTTCTGTAGTATAAAAAAAGTTGCGGTTGTTTAATTTTGAAATCCACTTCCATTATTCCATTTCCAATTTTGGCCCACATTTAAATCAAAGTGTTATTGTCTGCGTAGGAGCTCTAATTATTTTCTAAACCATAATTCTATACAAAGGCAAAATATAGTTACTATAAATTGTCAAAGTAGTCTAGTAGTTGACTATGATCTGTGCTGTGTGTTGCAAAGTCTTTATTTATACACTATATATATTATACACATATACTACACTACTACTCAAAAGTGTTGGGTCAGTAGGTTTATTTTTTAAATATTTTGTTCAGCATGGATGCTTTAAATCAATCAAAAGTGACAGTGAAAAGTGTCAAAAGATTAAATCAGCATATTAGAATGGTCTTTTAAAGGATCATGTTAAGCTAAAGACTGAAAATTATGCTTTGCCATCACAGAACACCCCCCCCCCCCCCCCAAAAAAAAGTATGTATGTATATGTACCTATAATAGTATATATATATAAAGAGATAAACATATTACATTCATTATTATCAACAAAATGAGGTTGAATGAAGTCAGTAATTAAATCATAAAAATTAAGTAAATAAATAAATACAATCAAAATGAAATACTTTCGAAAAAATGTGAAATATTTTGTTTTCCTGCATGTCATGTGACCATTATTAGAGAACTGTGATGGTTAGGTTAAAGGTGCTCTATGTAAGTTTTTGACTGTACTAAAGCATAAAAATACCATATGTTTGCAGATATTTATGAAACATGTTCAATTCACATACTCGTTTCTCTGAAAACCATTGCTACATCCAGTTATTTAACTTTGAAATTTGCGTTCCATGTCGGAATATCTGTTTTTGTTTTGGTCTGTGGAAGACTGCGGGGGCCCGTTTCAATAAAGAGGTTCAACCAACTCTGAGTTAAAACTTGAACTCTGAGTTGACTTACCCTGAAATGGGAAACTCTGAGTTTTCTGTTTCAGAACAGCTGAATTGAGTTAGTTCAATCGACTCTGAGTAGGTTGACTCGGAGTTAAGCGCGTGCACTGCGACTATGAAAAGCCATCATCAATGGAGCTCCGATATTACAATTCACCATGGCAACAGCACATGACAAAAGGACATCCGCATACTTCTGAGTCAATGCAAGTTTAATTCTTATCACTGTTATAATATAAAAGGTGAAAACTAGTAAAATGGCAAGTTATTGAACTAATATTCATTTTCATGGTATCTCACATGCAAAAAAAAAAAAAAAAAGAAGGGAAAAATATAATTTAACAGAATGCAATAAGAGTATAAGTGATTTTATCATTATTAAACACTTGTTTGGCAATTTACTTCCACTTTTAGAACATTTTTTTCATTTTAAATGCCTTTCTCTTGTGATATGGGATGGGAAAAATGAGAATAACGAGCTCTGCAGAAGGCGGAATTGAACCCAGTCAATGGCATCACACGTTAGCTCCCCGAACCCGACACACTGCCTACACCGCTGCAACCACAAGAGCATACGTTAATTTTAACCTGGTCTGACATTGGTGGACGGAGCTACTGTAAATTTGCACTTAGAAATAGACACTCCAAATAATCTTGTTTTCCGTTTGCATTAAGATTATTTTTATTACCACACTGGCAGATATTAATCATTTTACTTAAGTAAAATGCACTTAATTTAGATCCCCCAGGAAATAAGACTAAATATCTTATATCATTTTCTTACATAGAAAATCCATCTTGATTTAAGAATTTTTATATATTTGTAGTTGAAATAGGACAAAAAATACTTGCAGTTTAAAAAGGGGGAGGAGACTGAAGGAAACTCTGGGTTTACTGAAGAAAACCTGCTCCTGACCAGGTTAGGTTCACAGAGTAAGTTACCAGGGTAACTGACTCTGAGTAATTACCTCTCTTTCAGAAACAGGCTTGACTTAACCTGCTTTCTTGGGTTTGACATACCTCTCATTCTGAAATGGAAAACCCAAGAGTTTCCCTCATTTCAGGGTTAACATACTCAGAGTTCTCACTTAACCTCCTTTCTGAAACGGGCCCCAGGTTGCCAATTTACCCAATAGTATTTCGCCACCCTGGGTTGCCTGTTGGCAGAAAACACATGCAGTGAATTGCAGCCATGGAAGCCAGCGAACAAACTGGGTCAGAGATTGCAGATTCTACCCGACCTAAAAAGCCTCAGCATCCATCTAAAAATCTCTATGAACGGGAACATATTAAAACGCGATAACAACTCATCATAAATCAATAAATCAACTAATTATCTTACAGTGTGTAAGTCACTTCGCCTTCCAATGTCGCTCCTGTTGCGTGTCTTCAAACTGGCAACCCGCGAGAGGCAAACAATATTTTGAATTTGGACTGCAGTACCTATTGCAACCACTAGCTGTCATTCTTACATAAAGCACCTTTAATAATAAAATGTGTTAGGTCAAAGAGGTTCAGCTGAAAAAAAAAAATCCCTGCTTTTCATGTAAATATGAAATTATGTGAATTTGTACATTTTAATGTGTGTGAAAGACAAAAGCCTTCCAAAGACAGTAATACATGGTAAAATGACACACACACACACACACACACATACTTGTTTTTGTGAAATGTGGGGACATTCCATAGGCGTAATGGTTTTTATACTGTACAAACCGTATTTTCTATCCCCCTACACTACCCCTACCCCTAAACCTAACCCTCACAGGAAACTGTGCACACTTTTACTTTGTCACAAAAACTCATTCTGTGTGATTTATAAGCCTTTTGAAAAGTGGGGACATGCTGAATGTCCTCATATTTCACCTCTTTTTGTAATACCTATGTCATACCCATGTCATTATACACATTTGTGTCCTGATATTTCACAAAAACAAGTACACACACACACACACACACACACACACACACACACACACACACACACACACACACACACACACACACACACACACACACACACACACACACACACACACACACACACACACACACAGAAAAATTAATTTAGTTAAATTGCAATAATATTTCACAATATTACTGCTTTTATGGTATTTTGTTTAAATAAATGCTGAGTGAATGGGAGTGTGTACTGATATTTACCACATTAACTAATACATTTTAAAAAAAGAGCAACTAATTGCTCACTTATTGAGCAGTAGTGACAGTTTAGTCTAGTGTATTTATACTCATGCTTCTTAGCTGTGGTTCGCAGAGCTCCTGGTGACTTCTTAAAGAATTAGAAACCTGCTACATTCTAGCAAAGTTTTAGTAAAGTCATAGTAAAACAAATAAATATGATTAAATAATTTTGAGTTCATACTAAGTGTAACAGTCAAAGTTCACTGGGATTGTGTGTTTTCTTATGTTCACAGGTCTTTATGAGCTTATTCATGACAACACTACTGAATCCAAGAGGACAATAAACATCCTACAGCGTATGAATATCTACCAGGAAGTGTTCCTTAGCATTTTATACAGAATACTTCCTATCCAGGTGTTCAATCACTTCTGTTTTCTTAGTAAGATGTATAGATGCTCTTGGGTCTTCACAGAATCAGCTTATTATTTTTTTTTCCCCCCAACCTGTGTGTATGTGTGTGGGTGTTTGTTTTGCAGACCTACTTGGAGCCAATTTATTTCTACATCTACACAGTTTTTGCTTTGCAGACAGTGTATGTCTTCGCTCTCTTTATCACTAGCTGGTTACTCAGTGACTCATGGCTGGCTGGAGCCCTCAGTGGAGTCTGGTACATTCTTAACAGGTATGTGTGCTCTCAACAAGATTACAATCAGTCTTTCGTACACACAAAACTCATCTTTGCAGTTCATCTGGTGTGAATAAATGCTTATTGTGATGCAGTGAGTATCTGAAATCAGTTAAGTGTGAAAGCTGATATGTTTCTCTAAAATATGATTTCAGTCTCTCAAGGACATTTAGAGTAGATACTCCGAACTATTGTTTTGAGTTGGTTTGGAAGCTCAATTAATCAGAGCAATGTTTTGATCACATGTGATACACTTTTTTAGGAAACTCATGAATGACTTGTCTCTGCATTTTGAGCTGGAATTGTAGAACATTTTGCAGCATTGAAAAATTACTCATGATGACTTTTTTTCTGATGTTTTTTCTTAAGCCTGTATTGTTATTTGTTTTTGATTGGAATTTTGATTTGTGTACAGAGTGGACACAACGCGTGTGGAGTTTACCATCTCTCTAAGGGAGAACTGGTCAATACCTTTCTTTGCTCTTCAGGTGGCTGCCATAACCTGCTACCTAAGGCCACAGCTAAAACCAATTCACCAGGTAATCATCTGTCCTGATAAATTTAGATGTCTATTCAGCAGTCACTATCAAATGATTTTCATTTTACTGATGGGAAGTCCAATTTTTTTTTAGTGAATTTGTTCTTTTGGACAGTTTGTTTCAATGAACCAAAATTAATTTAAATGTCATGAATGAACTGTTTGCATTTTTTAATAAGATGCTGTTTAATATAACTAGCTGTACTGTGCATTTGATCTAAAGAAATGTTTCGCTCCCTCAGTGTGAGCTAATCCTTGGTTTACACATGCTGAGCAGCTCACTCATTAGTTATCTACAATGCGATCCAGTCCGAGACTGTTCTCAGTTCAGTTTACTGGTGACTCAATGACTGTTGCGACCACTGATTGGAACCGATTGTTGAGAACTGCTGTCACAGTATCTGTGTACTGTTGACTTGAGAACTACTGCCTCCGGGTCACTGTTATGTGAGATGGATCAAACACTGAAGTGTGTATTTTCTGCATCACTAGCATCACCAAAAACTCTCTCCCATCTGCCATTGGTTGGATAAACAGAGAAGTAGGGTTGGGTATCACTGAATTTTAGCGATTCTAATTCCTGGTTTAAAAAAAAAAAAGTCAAACATTTAGATATCAAACATATTTATTCTGTGTCTTTCTGCAAAACATTCTGTTGCAGCTGAATACCATGAACAAAAATCTGCAAAAAATTGCTCTAAAGAACAACTAACTAATAAACTACACTAACTAATATAAATTTCTAACATTATTAAGGACAATTGTAGTCAGTTATTTTATTTTTATTTATTTAACCTTTATTTAACCAGGATAGCCTCTCTTAGATTAAAAAAAACTCTTTCACAGGAGTGTACTGGACAAGATGGACAATCAGTTTCAATCACAGGTTTACAAAACAAAAATCAACAACAACAACAACAACAACAAAAACCACTTAAAAACAATTACACATCGTTGAGTCATCTTCCAGTTGCAAAATAATAGATTTAAAATGTTCCATAGACACCAAGTTTTGTAATATCAATTTCGATTGGAGAAAATTCCAGTCAGATGGAGCTGCATACATAAAAGCCCTTTTTTCTCAGTTCATTTCAGACAAAAACAACAGCGAGAGTTTGATAATCTT
This sequence comes from Chanodichthys erythropterus, assembly GCF_024489055.1. NCBI lineage: Eukaryota > Metazoa > Chordata > Actinopteri > Cypriniformes > Xenocyprididae > Chanodichthys > Chanodichthys erythropterus. Next base: position 20,961,689 of record NC_090231.1, on the reverse strand, counting down.
GAGAACCGAACTGAGGGAATTTTTACCAACACTTTTCTGTTGAATGAGATGACATAGATGAAGGCAACAACCCTGAAATGGTTTTGTAAATGATAAAATACCAGTGCATTTTTCTTCGTGGACAAAGAAGGCCAAACTACTGTGTCGAAGTTATAGAATAAGAACAAATAAGCAAATTAACAATAGCACAAATAAATACAGCTGAACAAAGTTCAGAAATTGAAATCAAATGTAAAATAACACTGCATAGATTTATTTTTATAAATATAGATTAATCCTTAAGGTTACAAAAGTTATTCAGTCAAGATCAGTGAGTGATTTTCTTTTTCTTTTGTTCTATGATTAACACTAATGACAGACAGCAGCAGGTTTGTCAGCTTGCTGTCACTCCTTGCTGTCAGATCTAATGCACGTATCCAATATACTGTTAAACATGCTTCTATTTCCTTTTGCTACTGACCGCCAGAGGCAGTGCTGAAAGCGCTAGTGGAAAATCCCTCGCGCTTGACCAAGAATCGAATAACAACGTTTTCACCTCGTGACTCTTGACTTCAGCTATAACAACCCCTTAACATGTCAAATCAATCTCTTTTTCATTCTCGCCTGATTGAATCGAAGTGGCAGTATTTTGTGCAGCTTGCTGCTGAAGAGTTCTTCAGGATATATATATACGCGAGCTGTTTAGTCATTGCCATTGCCTCAGTTTACTGATTTTTTTTACAGCTGGATGCATTCACTGTGCACGATGATTGCGAGTGCTATTTTATAAGCATAATGCTTTGGAGAGGCTTCAGTCTTCTGTAAGTTTGAATGCCTCAGTGAAGACATGCACTCGGAAGCCCTGGCTGCCTTGGCTTGACAGCTTGTGTGCTCATTGCTGTGCGGATATCAACGATTCATGATAGATTTATTGTCCTTTTGGATTTGAGGTATTTAATTCATCAGGGATGTACTTAGGTGCTCTACATCTTCCTGGCGGGCCTGGAATCTGGATCGGAAGGTTTGAAGCTTTCTTACAGTATTACTACTGTTGATCGTAAGCGTAAACAAGTATCTCAAAATGAAAATAAGTTTAACCCTTTGATGCACAACATGGGTCAAAAATGACCCGGCTGAGTTTTTATTTTCTATATCTTTGCAAGAAATTATTTTAATCATTCAGTATTCCAGGTATTCCTCAATTAACTTGTTTTTGATCATCACAAATCCTCATTTTAATTTTTTCTTTCTTACTTTTTTAATAAAAATCATTTTTGTATCACTACCCTTCTAATGCGCCACATGGGTCAAAAATGACCCGTATTCATTCATTTATTCCAGGTATTCCTTAAATATCTTGTTTTTGATTGTAAAAAATCATTATGTTCATTTTTTCTCTCTTACTTTATAAACAAACACAGTTTTTGTCTGTCTACATCAATTTTACACACATGGGTCAAAAATGACCCGTATTCATTTCCTATGTAATTTCAGTCATGACTGTGTCACAGACACGCCAGGCTCCACCTCACCACAGTACCCACGCACTCAATCACCAGCTTATTAATCACCGCCACCTGCACCTCATTCACTCTGCAATCACCAGCACTACAAAGCCACCACTCTCACACACACTCACTGTCCGGTCTCGTTTGCACTACGCCATGTATATGCTTACCTTAAGGACTCCCCTTCAACATACTTACCTGCTCCAGCGATCTCCTTCATCTCCTTCGTCTCCTGGTCCCTTCGTGTGCTTACCCATCTGTGTGTGTGAGTGTCTCCAACGTCTCCCTCCATCTCAGCTCAACTCCTGGATCCACAAACCACACAAGGACAGTATTACTTTATATTCATCTCTCAAGAACCTGATAACAGCCATTACCACTCTGTGTTCCACATATTGTTCCAATAAACTCACCTGGATTGCTTTTATCTCTGCCTCCGTGTCTATATCATAACAGAAGACCGGACCATAACAACTAACGGCATGAGTACAAACGATCCATTCCAGGAACTCGTGGACGTGCTGCGTCGAGCACTCACACCACAGCCCTCAACATCGTCATCCCACAACACGGCTGTCTCCGCACCCACCAGCACCACTCCTTCACCTGCATTCACCGCCAGTCCCATGGCCAAACCGGCGCCCTACTCTGGATCGGCGGAGGAATGCAGCGGATTTCTTCTCCAATGTGAGCTGGTCCTGGAGATGCAGCCGCACCTCTACACCACAGACACGGCTAAAATAGCGTTCATTATTTCACAACTGCAAGGGAAGGCTCTGCAATGGGCAGATTCGTTGTGGACCCAGAAAGGCCCAGTCGTCCAATCCTATTCGGCGTTCGTCTCCCACTTCCGGGAAGTATTCGGAAACCTCTGACTGATTCCTCGACTGGTGAGAAACTTTATAATCTAAAGCAAAGAAACCTATCTGTTAACGAATATGCCTTGCAGTTTCGAACGCTAGCCGCCACCAGCGGATGGAACGAGCAAGCCCTCATCACCACGTTCCGTCAGGGGCTGGAACCCTCCGTGCGGCTGCATCTCGCTGCATACGAGGACTCCATGGGATTAGAACGCTTCATCCAACTCGCCATCCGCGTGGGGTCCCGTATGCAGTCGTGCATTCAAGAACACCAGGGCCAGTCATCCACCACTAACCTCCTCCGTCGGTCCGAACCCGTCAGCTCCCCAGAACCAGCCAACGAACCCATGCAAATTGATCACTCTCGTCTCACCCCTAACGAAAGACAAAGAAGGCTGGCCCTGAATCTCTGTCTCTATTGCGGAACAATGGGGCATAATCTCTCCACATGCCCAATCCGTCCTCCTCGACCCGTGGTGAGTGCAATATTTCCCTCCATTCAGAAGATGAAACCACTCACTACAACTGTAACTCTTACTGCTGCTAACATCTCTGTTCCAGTGGTGGCGCTCCTTGATTCAGGGTCAGCCGGAAACTTCATCTCAGGCATCCTCTGTAGACAACTCAACCTTAAGATCTCTCCTTCACCGACGAGCTATCAAATCCACTCCATCACGGGCAAACCCCTAAGCCGCAGACACATCCGTCACTGCGTGGGCCCACTACAACTCAGCATCGGTATCCTGCACACTGAACACATCCATTTGCTGGTTCTGGAGGAATCCACCGCTGACGTGGTTCTAGGGCGCCCGTGGCTGGAACAACACAACCCCAACATCTCCTGGCGCACGGGCGAAGTCCTGAAGTGGGGCGATCACTGCTTCCCAGACTGCTTCCCAGCGCTTCCTGTTCCAAAACCTCCACTCTCCAAGTCTCTTCTCGTGAATGCCACGTCCATCGAGAGCCCTGTTGAGAAGCGCTCCGTGGATGTTCCCCCTGACTACGCCCCCTTCAGCGACGTCTTCTGCCCGCAACGCGCCTCCAAGCTTCCTCCACACCGGCCATGGGACTGCGCCATCGATCTGCTGCCGGGTGAACCAGTGCCCAGGGGACGCATATACCCCCTGTCCATACCGGAGGAGAAGGCCATGGAGGAATACATCAAGGAGGCACTCGAACAAGGTTACATCCGCCCGTCTACTTCCCCTGCTGCTTCAAGCTTCTTCTTCGTGGCAAAGAAGGACGGAGGCTTGAGGCCATGCATCGATTACCGTGCACTCAACAAGATCACCATCAAGTTCCGATACCCACTTCCCCTCGTCCCAGCGGCCCTGGAACATCTCCGCGGTGCCACTGTGTTCACCAAGTTGGACCTCCGCAGCGCGCTATAACCTCATCCGGATACGTGAGGGGGGACGAGTGGAAGACCGCCTTCGTCACGCCCACTGGACACTACGAGTACCTCGTGATGCCGTATGGCCTGGTCAACGCCCCCTCCGTATTCCAGGATTTCATCCACGAGGTGCTCCGGGAGTTTCTCCATAAGTCCGTTCTGGTTTATATAGATGACATCCTCATCTACTCCCGGAGCTTGGCCGAACATCGCCACCACGTTGCGGAGGTCCTCCAGCGCTTACGGCAGTTCCATCTCTTCCTCAAGGCTGAAAAATGCTCATTCCACCAACCCTCCGTCCAGTTCCTGGGGTACGTGATTGATCACAGTGGCATCCGGATGGACGAGGGAAGGTCTCCGCCATACAGTCCTGGCCCACTCCTACCACCATCAAAGAACTCCAAAGATTCCTAGGTTTCTCCAATTTCTATCGCCGGTTCATCAAAAACTACAGCACAATCGTCAGTCCACTCACCAACCTCCTCCGTCACCAGCCCAAGTCTCTGTCCTGGTCTCCATTAGCCACCGACGCCTTTGAGACCCTGAAGAAGGCCTTCACCACCGCTCCCCTCCTCGTCCACCTAACCCGGACCTCCCGTTCATAGTAGAGGTGGACGCATCTACCACGGAGTGGGAGCGGTCCTTTCACAGCAGCAGGGGACACCAAGTAGACTCCATCCATGCGCCTTCTTCTCCCGCAAGCTCAACCCGGCGGAGGTCAACTACGACATCGGTGACCGCGAACTCCTGGCCGTCAAGCTTGCCCTTGAGGAGTGGAGGCATTGGTTGGAGGGAGCTACTCACCCATTTCAAGTCCTCACTGATCACAAGAATCTCGAATATCTGAAGGCCGCAAAGAGACTCAATCCTCGCCAAGCTCGCTGGGCTATGTTCTTCTCTAGATTCAACTTCTCCATCTCCTACCGTCCTGGTTCAAAGAATACGAAGGCTGACGCCTTATCTCGCCTCTATGCTCCTGAGGAGAAGCCCGAAAAACCTGATACTATTCTGCCGGAGTCCATCTTCATGAGCCCCATCCAGTGGTCCGAAGAAACCATTCCCTCCGCCAATGCCTCCACACGCACTCCGCCGGGTTGCCCACCGGGCTTGCAGTACATCACACGGACACGTCGCACTCCACTCCTGCACAACGTTCACTCTTCACTTGGCACTGGTCACCCGGGGGTCAAGGAGACCCTCTCGTTGCTCAAACAACGCTTCTGGTGGCCCAACATGGCCAACGGACGTCAGGAGAGTACGTGCAGGGCTGCAGGAGTGTGCCATCTCCAAGAGCCCACGCCATCTTCCCACCGGCAAGCTCTTTCCTCTGCCCGTTCCTGAGAGACCCTGGTCACACCTGGGAGTGGACTTCGTCACCGATCTCCCCGAGTCTGACGGTCACACATGCATCCTGGTGGTGGTGGACCGCTTCTCAAAGTCCTGCCGTCTGATACCCCTGGAGGGTCTACCTACCGCCATGGCCACCGCAGAACTAATGTTTAATCATGTTTTTCGCTATTACGGATTACCTGAAGACATCGTCTCCGACAGAGGACCCCAGTTTGTCTCACACGTCTGGAAAGCCTTCTTCTCCCTCCTGGGTGTGACCGTCAGCCTATCGTCTGGATACCATCCTCAGTCGAACGGGCAGACGGAACGGAAGATCCAGGAGATCGGCCGCTTCCTGCGTACCTTCTGTCCACGGCCACCAGAACTCCTGGAACCAGTACCTGGGTTGGGCCGAGTACGCACAAAACTCTCTCCGCCAAGCCTCAACGGGACTAACACCCTTCCAGTGCGTACTCGGCTACCAACCCCCGATGTTCCCCTGGGACGGGGAACCCTCCAACGTTCCGGCAGTCGACTACTGGTTCCGGGAGAGCGAGAGGGTGTGGGACTCAGCTCACCACCAGCTGCAGAGGGCCCTGCGCAGACGCAAGATGGCAGCCGACCTTCGACGCTCCGAGGCTCCTGTCTACCAGCCGGGGCAGAAGGTCTGGCTGTCCACCCGGGACATCAGGATGCGTCTGCCCTGCAAAAAGCTGAGTCCCCGCTTCATTGGCCCGTTCACCATCCTTCGGCAGATCAACCCCGTCACCTATCGTCTCCAACTCCCGGCACAGTATAGTAGAATCCATCCTACATTTCACGTATCTCTACTTAAACCTCACCACCCTTCTGTTGTTCCCTCCACAGAGCCTGACGTGGCAGCCGCCGAGCCCCCCTTCCACTTCTCCTAGAGGACGGCACAGCCTACGTGGTCCACGAGATCTTGGATTCCCGGCGCCGTGGTGGTAAACTCGAATACCTCGTGGACTGGGAGGACTATGGTCCCGAGACGCACATGGATTCCCAGGAACGATATCCTTGATCCTCTTCTGTTACAGAACTTCCATACCAACCATCCAGACAGACCTGCCCCACGACCCAGGGGAAGACCACCACGACGTCGGGGTCCGCGGCCCTCAGGAGCGGGCCGTGGGAGGGGGTACTGTCACAGACACGCCAGGCTCCACCTCACCACAGTACCCACGCACTCAATCACCAGCTTATTAATCACCGCCACCTGCACCTCATTCACTCTGCAATCACCAGCACTACAAAGCCACCACTCTCACACACACTCACTGTCCGGTCTCGTTTGCACTACGCCATGTATATGCTTACCTTAAGGACTCCCCTTCAACATACTTACCTGCTCCAGCGATCTCCTTCATCTCCTTCGTCTCCTGGTCCCTTCGTGTGCTTACCCATCTGTGTGTGTGAGTGTCTCCAACGTCTCCCTCCATCTCAGCTCAACTCCTGGATCCACAAACCACACAAGGACAGTATTACTTTATATTCATCTCTCAAGAACCTGATAACAGCCATTACCACTCTGTGTTCCACATATTGTTCCAATAAACTCACCTGGATTGCTTTTATCTCTGCCTCCGTGTCTATATCATAACAGACTGAGTGTTTCTTCGCTGAATCTTTGAAAGAAATTTATTTTATCATTTATTTATTTCAGGTATTACCTAAATATCTTGTTTTTGATTTTCTACAAATAATTATGTTTATTTTTCTTTCTTACTTTATAAACAAACACAGTTTCTACATCAATTTTACACACATGGGTCAAAAATGACCCATATAGAAATCTTTAAGATTTGCAAATTTTTGCAAGTAGGAACATATTTACTGCAGACAACTGTTCATCTGCCACACATTTTACATCTTACAAGGCTACTTTTGTATATTTCATGGATGTAAGTCTTATTATATTTAATATATTAGGCTATATATTTCATAATTTTTAATTTTTTGTCATAAATCAATGCAATTGGTCATCCTTTATGTCTGTCAGCGTTCCTGAAATGTAACAGTTTTGGACAAATACAACATGAGTCAAAAGTGACCCGAATTAGTTATTTTCTATATCGCATATATTACAATAAATTAATTTTATCATTCATTATTCCATCTATTACTCAATAACCAAATCCTTATTTTAATTTTTCCTTTCTTTTTGAATGAATTTTTTTGAATGTGTGTGTCATTACCTTTCTAAAGGCCAACGTATACTTCACTTTTTATGTGTACGTGAGGGTCAGCATACAGATTTTTGTAACTTTTTATAATTTCCGCCGGATTTCTGTAACTGTGTATGTGCAACCCTGCACATACACATTTAAATTGCGTTTGACTGTTCGCAAAGTACACTTTCAGCTTTTTTTACAGTGATGTCATCATCCACCTCAGTTCTGTTGAGGACCAGCCATTAACACTCTAGATAAAGAAATTCAAAATCACTGTTGATCGATACACTTATTATATATTTTCACTGTTGGACAGAAACCTTGTTCAAAACTGTTACTTTTCAGGAACACTGATAGATGTAAAAGGTGACCAGTAGCATTGGTTTATGACAAAAAATACAAATTATGAAATATAATATACAGCCTATTATATGAAATATAATATGTCTTTCATCCATCAAATATACAAAAGCAGCCATGTTGAGACATGAAATGTGTGGCGGATGAACAGTTGTCTGCAGTAAATATGTTCCTTCTTGCGAAAATTTGCAAAGGTTTCTATATGGGTAATTTTTGACCCATGTGTGTAAAATTGATGTAGAAATACAAAACCTGTGTTTGTTTATGAAAAAAAGAAAGAAAAAATAAACACAATGATTTGTTAAAATCAAAAACAAGATATTTAAGGAATACCTGGAATAAATAAATGACAAAATACATTTCTTTCAAAGATTCAGCGAAGAAACACTCAGTCATGACTGAAATTACATAGGAAATGAATATGGGTCATTTTTGACCCATGTGTGTAAAATTGATGTAGAAACTGTGTTTGTTTATAAAGTAAGAAAGAAAAATAAACAATTATTTGTAGAAAATCAAAAACAAGATATTTAAGTAATACCGGAAATAAATAAATGATAAAATACATTTCTTTCAAAGATTCAGCGAAGAAACACTCAGTCATGACTGAAATTACATAGGAAATGAATACGGGTCATTTTTGACCCATGTGTGTAAAATTGATGTAGACAGACAAAAACTGTGTTTGTTTATAAAGTGAGAAAGAAAAAATGAACATAATGATTTTTGTCAATCAAAAACGAGATATTTAAGGAATACCTGGAATAAATTAATGATAAAATACATTTCTTTCAAAGATTCAGCAAAGAAACACTCAACCATGATTGAAATTACATAGGAAATGAATACGGGTCATTTTTGACCAATGTTGCGCATTAGAAGGGGTTTTCTTAGCTTGTGCATCAAAGGGTTAAACATAGCTGCAAGCAGCAATTACGGGGCCAAGCACAAAAACGGCACAAGAAGCCAGCCAACATGGCCGTGAGCATCAGACCAGCTGCAACAGTGAGCATTAAAGACCTATGGCATCATGCCTCAAATTTGTTTCTGCGATCTACAAAAATGGTTTGACGTATCGACTTCAAATCCATAACTTCGTGTCGCCATGGTCTGAAGATGATACGGTTCAATTTTGGTGAAAATCAGAGCAACGGTCTAGGAGGAATTCTAAAAAGTAGGTTTTTAAAGAAAAACAAAAAAATAATTTTGTTTCTAGCCCTTACGGTTCAAAAGTTATTAGCATAAACATAAGTGCAAATTTGGACATCTGGTAGCACTAGAGGGAATGAGTTAGTGACTTGAAATTTGCTATGGACAAAGGTCAGACTGTCCTCTAACTTTGTGCCAAATTTCACAACTTTTCCGCAAGCGGTTCTATGGGCTGCCATAGACTTCAAGAGCGGAAGAAGAAGAAGAAGAAGAAGAAGAAGAAGAAGAAGAAAAAGAAAAAGAAGAAGAATCGAAAATAAAAAGAATGCCAACAGATACAACAGGTGCCTCCGCACCTTCGGTGCTTGGCCCCTAATAAAACTAAATCTTCTGATTTAGCATGCAAGGTTGACCAACTGTCTTCTGCAGTAGAGTTGTTACTGCCTCTTCTGGCTAAAGCTCAGCCAAATATGGAGATACAAGAGAAAGCTCTGCCTGAATCCACTATCACTTCATCGCCAATGATGGACAGGAGTTAGATGTGATGTCAGTGGCTGCCTCTGACTGCTTTTTGAAGCTACTTCAGTAATGTCAGGTGCTGAGGAAAATTTGCCTGCAGATAAATCACATCACTCTGGCAGTGAGACAGTGTCTGAGAAGTCAGGTGGGTCATCTTCAGTTGTTGCATCACTGGAAGGAACATTAAAAGCGGTGCCCGCCCGCATTAATCTGGATCCCCCCAAGCAGCAGTGGGCTCTGTCACATGGAAGGGTGTCGCAGGGAGATTGGACTCTACATCCCAAAGTGGTGCAAATTATATGGAGGACGTATGGGACTGCGGCGGTAGATGTGTTTGTGGACAGTCAGATGTCTCACTTCCCTTGTTGGTTTTCCCTAATGGACAAGCTGGGATCTCTGGGCCCGGATGCATTAGCCCACGACTGGCCAGACATGACACTATAGGCCAGGGGTGGCAAACGTCCGTCCTGGAGAGCCACAGTCCTGCAGAGATTTGCTTCAACCCTAATCAAACACCTAAACAAGCTAATCAAGGTCTGAAGGGTTACTAGGAAGCTACAGGCAGGTGAGTTTTTATCAGGGTTGGAGCTGAACTCTGCAGGACTGTGACTCTTTTAGGACCGGAGTTCGTCACCCCTGCTATATGCTTTCCCCCCGTTACCACTGATTTGAAGGACTCTGTGTCGAGGGCGCAACTGTAGCCACCGTCTGCTGTTAGTGGATCCCCATTGTCCTGCGAGGCCAAGGTTTCAGACTCTGTTTTCACTGATAATAGGACCAAGGTGGCTACAGTTGCACTTGAGGTGCACTCGACACAGAGTCCTTCAAATCAGTGGTAACGGGGAAAGCATATAGCAGGGGTGGCGAACTCCGGTCCTAAAAGAGCACAACAGACCAGACCTCCTGAGTCAGCTAATAGGAAAAGCTTGGAACCCACATACAGATTGCTTAAAACTCTGGGTGTGGCCAATGGACCCACCAGGCCTCTCTTGGAGTGTTCAGAGTGAGCCAGGGACACCGTTGAATGCACGTGCAGCATCCATGCGAAAGTTATATGCTTGTAAATGGAAGGTGTTCTCTGACTGGCATTCTAGCCGTGATGGTGATCCATTTCACTGTTCAGTTGGATGTGTTTTGGATTTTCTGCAACATCTTTTGGAACTTGGGCATTCTACATCCACACTAAAAATGTATGTGTTGGCTTTAGTAGCTCACCGATTAGAGTTTAGTGACTCTTCACTTGGGTCTGACCAGTTGATTGTTGCTTTTCTGAAAGGAGCTAATCGTCCACAGGGTGTGCGGTGTCGACATGGGACTCGGGTATGGTTCTCAATTCCTTGTGTCACCCCCGATTTGAGTCAATGTAATAGTCTGACATAAATGGCTGTCATTTAAGACTGTATTTCTCTTGGCCATTATAACAGCGAAGCGTGTGAGTGAACTCCATGCGTTATCGGTAAGTCCCTCCTGTTTGTGCTGGAGTAGTGGATCATTGTGGTGTGCCATTGTGGCCCAATCTGGCATTTTTACCCAAAATCTTGTCTCCGCAGTTTATAAACCAGCCTACTGTGTTGGCTGCACTGCCAGCAGATCAAGCTGATATACGGTTGGAGCTAAGTCCAGTTATGTCTTTGAAGGGTTACATTGATAAGACAGCAGCCTGGCGTAAAACTGATCATTTGTTAGTCTGTTTTAGTGATGCACGCAGCTGTGCTGCACTTTCTAAACAGAGACTGGTGTACTGGGTGAAGCATACATATGAGTCTGTGTGGCAGTCTGTGCCCTCATCTATTCATTGTCATTCTACATGTGCTTTGGCAACATCTTGGGCAGCGTTCAGAGGAGTATCGTTTTCTAAAATTTGAGGAAGACCTTGAGGGCTGAGGGTGTCATTTGGGATAGGACCATTGTGATCGTGCCACAGTGTTTACAGTTTTTACAGAAATGAACTTATAAATGGCTTACGTTAAGTGATTTCTAAATGAGAAAGAAAAAATTACAAACTTCTGCTATAAGTAAATATAATCTAGTCTAATAACTTGTCACTTTTGTTTGCTCATTAGGTGAATTGATGAAAAAAATGACAGTAAAAATGATTGAAAGGACAGGGAAAATAAGAGACAGTAAGTTGTGATCAATGTTTCTGCTGTGTTTCGCTGCTGTGCAATAGTTTTGTGAAATATGAAATGGAGGTTAGCAATTGCAAGTTTATGTATGATATATTTATTCTGCTGAACACATATTTGTTCTCTCTCAGTATGTTCTCTCAGCACAGACTCTAATTGCTTTCCTGACATATGGTATATCAATGAAAAAATTCTTGTTGTCTGAGCTCTGCAGAAAGAACAAGGTTTTTGTATGTTTGGTTGACTGGGCGATTAAAGTCGAACATAAGTTTGCATTAATGTTCTCTCAACCACAGAGGGTGGTGCTATGGCTGGTGTTCGTCTCCACCTTCTGCTTCTGTTTGACATGGCAATTCAATCAGTTTGTCCTGCTGGTGCAGGCCCTTATAATCTTTACTCTGGATTGCCTGGACTTCTTCACAGCGGAACAGGTGACGCTCAAACACACATATTGGAGATCTTCCACCTTTTGGAGTTCATGTGAGGTTGGATATTCATTTCTTTCTCTCTGCAGGTGGTCTCTCTGTACCTGATGCAGGTGTTGAATCTGTTATTGGTGTGGCTACTGCAGTTTTGCAATACTATGATTCTGGGTTCTCTGGTGCTCAGCTTCATTGTGTCTGCTCTCTTCATCAAACACTTCCAGGTCAGTGTACATCACAGTGCATGAATTAAAATGATTAAAGTTAGAAAAATAGAAGTATAAAACCTGTATTTGTGATTCTAAGAACATACCATCACTCCTTTTATCTTTAATGTTTCATAAAATCCAAGATAGCACATGTATATCTATCTAGGCTATATACTGTGTATCTATTCAGTATGTGCGTTTTCATCCAGGGGATGCGATTTTGAGCATGTGCTCATCTGCAATTTGTCACTAAAATATTCTGTCAGATGTTAAGCAAATGTCCTTATGGCAATTTTAATGGTTTACAATGTATTGAGTCTCCTTAAAGATGATAATCAGAGGTTTGTAAACAAATATGATTAAAGTGAACATGATGCTTACCAGATGATCTCAGCGATGAACTGTGGATGTGCTTACTTAGGTGTAAGCTCTAGAATTGTTTTCTGAATTACAAAACGTAATTTAAATTAAAGAAACCCTATTTGGGCAGATTAGTTTTATCAATTTTACAATTAAAGATGAAGCATGTAGGAGTTACAACCTTGCTCAGTTTTTTATTGAACTAGGTAAAAGATTTTTAATTATTTCTTATTGTTTTTTGACATTTGTTAGCCATGTAAAAGAGACAAAGACACAGAATTTTGACCAGTTCAGTTAAGTGATGAAATGGAAAAACGACCTTTCTATCAAAAAAAAAAAAAAAAAAAAGGCTTACTAATGTAATATCTCCTAATAATCCCATTTTCGTTTTATATGTCCTGCATAATGAATTAGCACAGCTACATGATGTTACAGGTCAGAAACGTGATGGCAATATCTAAATACAGCAGCTACGCTCATCTCTGCTTATCTCCAAACTGAAACCAATTGCTTCAACGACATTTCCTGAAAACATCTAAATAGGGCTTTAAACTACTCAAGGCACTTTATCACTTTTGTTTTCCTGTACAAACCTTATCTGTGGTCCCCAACACCCAATTCAGTTTTGATTGAAAACCGAGGCTAAGAATATTGTTGTAGTTTATTTACCAATACTTGCTGTATGCGTGTGTGGCTTTCAGACGGGGCTAAAGACGGGCAGCTTTGTTATACGAGTAGGAAAACTGGCTCTTCACACACTCTTAGTCCTCACATCAACTTTCACTATCAATTATTCAGCCAAGGTGAGCTATGAATCGTGTTCTACATCATCAGTCCTGTCATTAGTGATAAAATACAGTTTCTCTACCTGCTCTGCCTGAGACATAGCTGTACTTTCACTCTCATTGTCTTTCTTCATATCTCATTCTCATAAAAACCCACATCCCCGATCTCATTAATATTTTCATACTTCACTCTCTACATTTTAATTGACAGAAAATACTCCAGCTGAAATCGGACGAGCACATCTTTAAGTTCATAAAGGCCAAGTTTGGCTTCGGGGCAACGAGGTAAGGCTTTGGTCATCTCTCGCGGCACTACATCGAAGCCTTTTATCGTCAGTCAAATGCCATATCGGGGTGTCTTATTGAGAAGTGAGATCTACTCAGAGACTAGAGCAAGCCATTAATCTGGTGTGATTAAATGCGTCCAGCTCTGATGGAAAAATAACATCTGGCACTCAATATCTGCTCAGCCACTAGTTATTTATCGAGCCATTTCAGTTGATCAGATAAATTGCTGCTCCCAAAAATCTGTATAATATATATCCAGCCCGTACTCCCTCCCTGCCTCTCTCTTTCAGAGACTTTGATGCCAGTCTCTATCTGTGCGAAGAGGCATTTGGCCTGTTGCCATTGGATACATTTGAGCGGTTGGCTGGCACAGTGCTGCTCTATCCGTATCTGTGCACCCTCAGTGTGCTCTTCATCTTGCTGCTGCTGGTGGCACTCTCTAATCTCAGGTAACTACTGCATCGCTTCTCTCTGCAGGAAAAGCTCATGTGCACTACTGCAATGTATGCTGCACATTAACGAGATGTGTTTTTGGGGATTTAAATATTCTCATAATGTTCATTTTTCCAATTAGAGAACAGAAATAGGCTGAAAAATGACCAATAGAGCAGTAATTTTAGTTTCATAAACACCTTGTGCACAGGTCATAATGCTAATTTATAATTAGAGTTATTAGTCTTTATTAGATGCGCTACATAATTGGACTCTAGATGTATTTTTTCCATTAGGGCTTTTGCATACATGTTATTTTGCTCAGTTCAAAGCTGATTTGCTGTTGCTCTAAGGGCTGCTGTGGCCCTCTTTTTTTGTTCTCTTTTCTTATCAGAATCACAGGAGCCCACCAGCACCCAGAGGCTTTGCACACACACACACACACAAACACACACAATAATTAGATAGGCTGTTAACCCTTCTGTACATTAAAAAAAAAAAAAAAAAAAAACACAGCAAAAAGCCACCGATCTTGACTGCCTTTAGATTGTTATGCATGGTAGCATTCTTTATTTTGACCATCTTGTTTGATTTCTTATTCTTCATTCAAGCACAAATGGGTCAGGCCAAGCAAGCGGGGAGAAAGAAGACAGGACCTTTAGGATGCGGCCAGACGTCGCTTACAATCTCTTGCACACTGTCTTCTTTGGTCTGCTCGCCTTTTCCACTATGAGGTAAACAACTTGTAAATTGGAAAGTTTTGTTGCTTTCATATCACGTATATCTTTCCCTCAATGCAAATATTTTCCTTCTGTTTTTTCCTCACTCTGCCATCTGTAATTTCATTCCCTGCTGCTGCCGCTATGGTGCATCTCAATTTCAACCTCTTCTCTGCTACCACTTTCATTTCCTGTCCCCCACACCGCCTCTGCTTTGTGATCTTCTTCATCTTATTAGTTTGTATCCCAAGTTGATGGTTCATTCGACATTTTAATGGTGAATGAATTATGGTAGAACATTGCTATTATGGTTTCATAAAGTTTAGTTTGGTGTCAGAATAGTAATAGAGTTGAAAATGAATGCTATCCCAGTCTTTTGTGTTTGTAATGTGTTGTCTGAGCTTTATGATAAACTGGAAAGCACCAATAGATTTCTATCTTTGCTGCTGGCAGAATGAAATATTTGTGGACTGGCCATATGTGTGCATTTGCTGCCTTTGGGGTGTGTGGTAAGGAGGTGTGGACGTTGTATCTGAGAGTCCTCCACTGCAACACTAAAAACGCGGTGAGATACTGAGATCTGACACACACACACACACACACACACACACACACACACACACACACACACACACACACACACACACACACACACACACACACACACACACACACACACACACACACACACACACACACACACACACACACAGTGCAAATGAGTGATACTGGCACATTTATACACTAGTTTTCAAAAGTTTAGTTTGAGTTTTTTTTATGTTCACCAAGACTACAATTATTTAATCAGAAATACAAAAAAAGAAACAAAATGTTGTGTTAATATTACTACAATTTAAAAGAACTTTTCTATTTTAATATACGTTAAAATGTAATTTATTCATGTGATGGCATCAGCATCATTACTCCAATCTTCAGTGTCACACGATCCTTCAGAAATCTGCTGCTCTAGAAACATTTCTTCTTCTTTTTTTTTCTTTTTTTTGTGAAAACTAATTTTTTTCAGAATTCTTTATTAAGAGAAAGTTAAAAAAGAACATGATTTTTTTTTTAAATATACAGTTTTTGTAAAAATGTTAATGTCTTTAGGCACATCAAATGCATCTGTGCTGAATCCAAGTAATACTTTCTTTCAAAAAAATATCTTACTGACCTAAAACAGTACTTCTGTTGTTGCACAGACTGCACACACATGCACTATAGAGGAGAATGGGATGAGCAGTAACACTTCACTTTGTGTCCTCTGGAAAAGGAGAAACGCAACAGAAGTACGACTAATATCCATTAATATATTTCAGGACATATCTTCCATAGAAATATGACTGTCTGATGAAAAACAATGTTGTTTAATAAAACTTGCCTCACATTCGGCGTATCTCGTGTTATGTTAAAGGGAACACATGGACAATTTACATTACAATTTACAAAAAAAACAAACAATCAAACAAACAAACAACTACTACCTAATGCACAATCCAAATCCTATTTTAATCCTATCCTAAATTAATTTTTAGAAAATGTTCAGGAAAAGGTTTTAACTTTCAGATTATTTAAATGTAGTGCAGCAGTTTTAAGCATTTTATAAGAGTGTTTCTTGTTTTGGCTGTAAAGCTCACTGCTGACTTTTACCCCAAAGCATATGACACACTTTGCCCCACTTCTGCCATTTTGAGAAAAATGCTTCATTTAATAATTCATGGCTAATCTTTAGCTGACAAATTACACTGTTTTATATATAGGTAATTTACCAACTTATTTATATGAAAATATATGTATTTTACATTTTATGTATGATAATAATTTACTTGACACGCTAAACCATAAAAATACTGTTCACTTTTTCTCATCTTAATCACAGGCAGCTGTATTTTAGACATATGGCAATACAAAAAACAACAACAACAACAACAACAACAAAAAAAAACATTGGTTTGATAGATTAAACGGGCAATACAGTTTACCTGGTTTATTCAATATTCAATACATGCAATAGCAAATTACAGGAGTCTGTAATATAATCCATTGCATATATATAGAAGCCCACAAACCAAAGATACACTATGCATTTATAATTGGGAAGCTATAATGCTCAATGCTATAAACTGATATTGAGTTTCAGTGAGGCATGTTGTCCTCTCATAAATGCATAAATGTGCCCATGTGCACACAACTGAAAATTTAATTTCCCCACTAGGTGGCAGTGTAGTTACAGCCCTCAAGCCTAAACAATTACAGCCTGTTTCGTCCTATTTATGTGGATATTTATCAGTTTATGTTATTAATCTGTTTCCACAGATGAGACTGATCAGGTACTCAGTTCCTATTGTAATTCTGGCGTTTCTTTCTTACAAGGTAAGACATTTCCAACTATGCTGTAATATATTTGCCATATATTGCTAAGCTGCCTGCGTGGCTGTACTCCATAAATAATCATGCAGGAATCCTTATGCACACAAATGGAATTTATATCCCACTGTGTGTGTTGTTTAGGAGAGAGTTGATTCCACCATGCTTTTTTCCATCTGTTAACATAAGAGTGGGAATAACCAATCAGATATGAAATCTGCACATTTTTTGTATGTTTGTGTATATGGATGTTTGTGTTTATTGTGCTGCTTTGTTGATCATTGATTATTGTGAGTCATTCCCATTACAGCAGTCTCACACTCTCACTCCTTCTCAATCGAGCTGTCTTTCTGTTGACAGTTCTGGCCCAGACTGATGGAGGAGATTTCTGAACTGAGAGAGTTTTATGACCCAGACACTGTGGAGCTAATGGAGTGGATCAGGTAAAACAGCTGCAATCTTGATCTTACAATACGAACAAACACTCACAGACAACTACTAAACCTGAGGTTTGCAACCTTAGGCCACCCTCACGAGCCACCATTGGCATACTGAGGGGTATTCACTTGCACAGATAAGAGCAAGAAATTAATATTATGTGAATTTTCCATTTATTTAATTGTTTATAGTAGGAGTGTTGAAGTCCCTCGCATCTGCATGCCAAACTTCTTCTGCAGTAATCCTTCCTCATCATAACACAATCTGTTTTTATTTAGTTTTATGCTGTATGTGCTGTATTAGCTTTATGTGATGGAGCTTGTTCTTTTTTTTTCTTTTCATAATTCATATAACTGAGAAGACTGCCACATGCACATAATAACAAATCAGTCTGGCATTCGTGGTCCTGTTTCTTACACAAAACATGACACTTTCAGAAAAGATGTCTTTGACACCACAAGTTAACGCCACATGACACATAACTCAAAGACAGCAACAAACATGACAACACCATGCGCATTATTTGGTAAGCGGTACAAAAACAAAACAGTGAGTCACTGATTTACATAATTTATTCATGATGCCATGCATGCTGGGAAACAAAATCAAGCATTCTGCACCTGAGAAATCACAGTATATTGTATTTCGTGGGGTTTGAAAAGGAGAAGTGGCACTTCACATCCATAAAATTGCTGACTTCTGGATCAAACTAATATAAAATGCCTTTCCACTTACTCTCTATTTCACTTCATTACAAACTCTGAAGGACATAAATTAAAAGCTGCAGTGAATACTCTATTCATTTGATAGGATTTGCAGCAGTGAGGCAGAAGGTATCTTTGTTTGGTATTGGGCCGATTTAAAATGGACGTCATGAATTAGACATTAGTTTGTGGAGAGACTCCAGCGGTTAGTAACAGAGGGTTTCATCAATGACACCATTCTCACTGTCAAGTTAATATGTGCGAGAAAGAGTGAGACATTTGAGCTGCAGTGACACAGGTGATCTCTCCCTGAAGAAAATGCGATTTGTGTCAGGGATTAGTGGGTGAGTTCTCTTGGCTGACACTGCGGCATTAAGCCGCTTCCACACGCTAATTAACCATCAGATGAAAGAGTTAAGCGGGGATCACTTCACACTTCTGTCTGTGCTTGGCTTGCCAAAGTCTGCCCTGTTTTATATGTAGATTACCAGAGACGCTCTTCTGCCTAGAAGGGAGGGTGAGCATGAAAAGTGTATCGAGGAGAGTGGCAGTATCAGACTCCTGTAACCATGATTGGAACTTACTGCATAATAAACCACATACTGTGGCACAATGTGAAGAGGGAGGGCAAACAACTACAACTGTGAAAGTATCGCTGTCAAACAACCTTTTGATTTATCTTAAGCTAAAAGCAATGCTCTAGACACTATGTATTATCTTATAGTGAGTGGTTAAATGTTTCTATTTTTTTTTTCCGCTTTTATGCTTGATTTGCGTTTTTTATTAGACAGCTGTGTAGTGTAGAGCGACAGGTGCTCTGCTCCAAAACCTAGTGAGCTGCCTTGCTGTTTACTGCCTACATAGGCAGCATCCTCATGAGTGTTTGATTTGGAATGCTGTACGTAGGCAGAGACTCAGTGTTATTATAATGCTCCTTGCCTGAAACACACAGAAGTCTTGACTCTAAAGAGGTCTATAATAGCAGGAGAAAGCTATCATTTAGCATTCTCATTCATCTCAGTGGCTATAAGTATGCCATTTGAAATCTGCTATCTTTGCTCTTGGCATAATCTTAAGGATTATGAGTATTGTATGCAAAATGAAGAGCATATACCATCACTTAACAACCTCATGGTCCATCTGTCTTGAGGATTTATATGCTGTCATTGTCTCTATGGAGAAAATGAATGGGATATTTAGTCTAGAACCCGACTGTTGTGCTCTACCCCAGCTTTAGCTTTTTGTTAAGTGAACAATGCAATATTCTGACATAAAAGAGCAGAATGAGTTAAATGTGTCTGGAATCAAAAATCTCTTACTTCATCTTCGCCATGAAACGGAAATTGCGGTTGTCTTTTCTTCCCTATTGTGACACATATCCAAGTGAAATGGCTTTTCGAATGCAAAAAAAAAAAAAGTTAGAGTGGGACTTAATTCTGTCCATCTGGAATTGACTGGATCATTGTCATTTGCTAATTGCTGTGATCTCATGTGAGCGTCAGTTTGCTGTATTTCACTCGTAGTTTAAATCAAATAATTCACACTCAACAGAAGCATAAAAAAGATGACTTTTGTCAACCAAAAACCAATAGCTGGCTCTATCATCTGTGTATTACTGTTAAGCCCATAGTATACTTCAGTTTAAACTTATTCCTCCATATTCGTCCATTTCTCCCTTTCATAGTAATATGAGCAAACTTCTGTGTTGGTATGTAGCCTACTGTATTCTGTCTTTGCTGTGAATAAAGGTGGTTGACACATGCACACTATATTCATTTCTGTCAGACCACTATAGTCAAAGATTATTAATGATAACAAAGAAAAAGCAATTTAAGGTTGAAGGTATGGAATTGTTTTGGGCAAAACTCCTAACCAGAACAGTTTAGCAAAATAATAGAACAGAGACATCTCACAGAACTGATATAAGCAGGGCTTGACATTAACACCCGCCAAATGCGGGTAGATTTCAGCTGTGGCGGGTAAGACAGCCACTCCGACTAGCCACTTTTTCCGGGTTGAATATAATTTCAGCCTACAGCCAAATGAAAAGTAGCCAAGCTCGTCGTATCACAAAAGTACAATTCAGTCACAATTCTTTATCGATTAACTTGCGGTTAGTGAAGGCGGGATATATCGCGTTGAATGACACAACAGAAGCGCTCGCGTGCGCGATCAGTTCTCCTTGCGTCTGAATACACGCACACACAGATGTCAAAATTCAACGTGTGGAGTATCTCGAGTGAATACAGTCGGCTATGGCTCACGGCTAAGTGGACGTAAAGAAGTGGGTAAAAACTGGATATGTGTCAGTATATGACGTCCATGCATTCAGCAGCCCCCAAATAAATACCTCTCTGTCATTAATGTTAATCAAACATCAAAAAATGTTAAATAAATGTATACATGTATGCTAAATAAACATATATATATATGTTTATTATTTTTTGCTCACCAGCCACATTGGCTGGTGAGCAAAAAAGTTAATGTCAAGCCCTGTATGTAAGTATTAAAAATACACGTGAACATCACCTGAAAGAGAAATAAACATACATGAGGATTTAATAATAACCCGGATTACATGAGTAATCAGTGAGCGTGTTTTTAAATAGAGTTGTTTTCTAAATAAAGTTTGAGGAAGCTTGGTGGTGACGACGTTGATCCGCGACCATGGTGTGCTGTAGTCCGTTTATAGCCTACTGTTAGCCTTTTATATCTGATGACTTTATTTAGGCTTCAAAATCTATAAATGTTGTGTTAACTTGTAAAGATTATCTTGATAGACAAAACGTGTAAGTGTCATAACCCCTTTGTTAAACACAGAGCTTATTTTCTGCGATTTTCCAAAAGTCTATGGGAAAAATGAATAGGCTTTTAGTCGAGGGAACCCGTGCGCCGCTAACTTCCGGGTTGGCCTACAAAAACGCGTCATCCCAGGGGCACTCTATAGACCAGTGGTCGCCAACCCGTCGATCGTGATCGACCGGTCGATCTTTATCACTGTTCCAGTAGCTCGCGAAAATAACAGAAATATCTCCAGTCTTTGTACTGTATTTTTGTATTTATTTTATTTTTGGGCGCTACTGGGACAGACAGATAAAGGTAAATAGCCCACATCATTTCTGAGTCTGTAAACAGCCGTTAACAAGAGGCCAGAGACGCTTAAGACGGACGCAGAGATGAGACAATTCTGTAGCAGGCAGATCAGCTCACTGTTCACGATGCTCGAAATATAGGAAGAAAATATAAATAATGAATTTGGGTGAGGGCTTATATGAATGCATCTTTAAAAGGAGATCAGTCTTCAGAAAGATTTCGATGGCAATAGCATTTTATTTTCCTCTTACCTTAGAATATAGTAGCTAATTATTAGCGCATTTCAGTATTGTTTACAGCAGTAACCAAGGAAACACTGTATTACTGCTGCTCCATAAGCGCCACCTGCTGTTGAATTTACGTTTTTGTTTCATGTTTTTTTGTGTATGTAGCATAATTGAAAATTACAATTTCACAAAGATAAAGTCAGATGTTCTGTTTCTGCTTTAAATCCAGAAATTAAATCTAATTAAAACAAAAAACTAAAAAACTGCTCATGCAACGTGCGTAGTTTCTTTGTTTGGATTGTGATCAAAAAGCAGTGGTTCCCAATTTGAAATGGCTATGTATTTTTGTTTATTATAATAATATTAATAATAAATATCTGCAACCAGTATCAGAATCGGCCAATTTGCTTGTAAAAATAAATAAATAAATCAGAATCTACATTGGCCACGAAAAAAATACTAAATACAATCTGGGCTGTCTTTTTCTATCAAGTAGATCTTGTCTTTCAAAAAGGTCGAGGTCAGGGATCTTGGGCTTAAAAAGGTTGGTGACCACTGCTATAGACCTTACCAAAGAAACAAGCGCGCCGCCATCTTTATAAAATTGTCTTTGAACTTCCGTTTTGTGGTAGCTCTGTACATGGCATCACTGTCAAAGAATAATTCGTTGGTTAAGTGGATTTACTTGTTGTAGAGATAATGAAAGTTATCATGAGCATTGTTATGTTTAAAGCAGGCGTCTTAACAAATGTCAGTAGGTCGGGAAGATTTTAAAACGAGCAGTTCATTCATAAATGTAATATCGCTGTGGAAATACAAACCGGAAGTCAAAAGACAACGAGCGCAATGCTAAAAAGGGGCGGAGCTACATAAGGTCTATACACTTGGTATTTGTTAATTGCCTAAGTATTTCTCTTCAGAAGTTATGATCAATAAACATGTCTTTGTACTCTCTCAAGGGCGGCCGTCTACTGTTGTTGCCATCTCCAGTAGTTTGTTGTTGTTCTTTTTCAAACTTGAATCAACAGCCCTGTTCAGGGTTGCTACATAATTAGTGAAAAAAAATGCAAGGTCCATGCGTGAGCTGAGCGTACAGTACACATACCCATGCATATTCGTAAAACATCCGTATACTTTAGGCTGACAGACATCTTTGGATATGTTGTGTCTGTCTGTTTCTGACATGAAAAAAAGGGGTCCCATTTAAAAAGGTGATGGGAACCACCGGGCTGGTTCATAGCACAAACCACCCATGTAAATGCCATCATGATCTCTAACTAACAGTCTGGAGCCTAAAATCTCTGCAGATCAGCTGAGAAGGCAGGGAGGGTGTCATGTGCTTGTGTCTTCTCTTCATGAGTGATCAGTGGCCTTTCAGTCGAACCGCATCTGTCCCGTAGATGGAAGCGCGTCCTTTGTCGCAGTTCTGAGACTGTCATCACAGTCAGCCTTATCATTGCGAACGTCTCCCTGCCTTGTAATTAATTTTTTTCCTCTTTTGTTTTGTAGTTTTCTTCAGTGCACCCTTTTGTTATAGCCCCACATAAAGGAGTTATTTCTGAATGTTGCCTTGTTTTGAAATAATGAAGATAAATTAGTCTTTTGTTTTCTCTGAAGGAAAAACTTTCTCGGCCCCTCCGAGCACAAGTAATTTGTGTTCCCCATCTGAACAAAGATGCATTTTCCTCCTGCTGTTTCCTCCCGTTTTTATTTTTCTTTTCTTCGTGTTTTCAACATCTTCACTCTCACTTCCACTCTAATTGTCACTCTAGCCACTTTTCATTCTAATTTGATCAAATTAGTGGCTTTTGCTGCTGCTGTTGTAGACGTCTCTATGGAGATGTTGTTGGAGATGTCTCGGTGGAGATATTTCACAAACTCAGCGCTAATAGCTGTGCTTGCAAATGCTCGCCTTGTTTGAACTGCAGTAGCATTTCACTAATTCACAAACTCCCCAATATACGCTCTCCTTACACAAATGGAAGGTTAGCTGACACCATTTCACACCATGTCATTTTTCTTGTTATACCACTGAGAATTGTTCATTTTGTAATGCATGTAAATTGCCACTTTTTTCCAGTTGTTGTGGAATCTAACAAGATGTCTGAATTATTGCTTATTTAAAAATATTTCTGTGGCTTAGTTACAAATAGGGTTACTGGTCCCACATTTTTTAAGTGACTTCTAAAACCTAGAGTGAAATTGCATTTTACTCAAGTTCATTCCCTTTGCGTGCAGATCAATCATTGACATTTTAAGTTGTTCTTGACAGATCAATCAGTCTATCATCACTCTCTGAATCCCCTCAGTCAGATGCTTCCTTAGGCCTGCCTTCCTCTCTCTCTCTCTCTCTCTCTCTCTCTCTCTTTGAAACACTGGATTAAGGTCTACACAACTTGAGAGCACTCAGATCCCATCCTGATGTAGCTTTATTCCCAAACTGACCATTTTGTTTGTGTGTGTGTGATGCAGTGCATCTCACTGTTTTCTCCTTTGCCGTCTCAAGCACATTTAAGCAAGGCTATATGAACATTTCTGTTTGTGTCTGTGACTACTAACAGTAATTGTGAAAAAAATGTTTTCCTTCCCCATATCATATCATATATCATATGAATTCAAGGTTTCAATTTTTAAGATCTTGGCACAGGCATTTTAGATGAAAAAATAAAATTTTAATTTTCTTTTTCTCACACTTTTTTTTTGTCTTTCACCACCCAAGTAATATATTTTTAGTAATATTTTATTCTGACAAAATACTGGACATTTAACAAATGGTCACTGTGCAGAACGTCCAGAGCCCTCTACACATTACTCCAAATTATTATGCAAGTGACTTATCAGTAGGATTTCAGATTTTAGTTTTTCAAAGAAATTGTTTGTTTTATTTCTCCATATCTTTTTAGATAACTGGTATCAATCTCAGACAGGTTTGTTAAAGAGTTTGGAAGGTCTTACGTAAATGGAAACCCATTTTTATTTATTTTAAGTTAACTGTTATATATTCAATAACACAAATTATTACTTCACATCATCTTTATTTAGGTTTCATCTTTTACATTTCTGAACTTCAATACAGAAATTTACCAGCATATTAATTTAATCAATTAACAAAATACAATTAAAGTCATACCACTAAAATCACATTAACACATTGTGCCAGTGGAAAATAAATGTTGGAAATATAAAAATAAAGTTTGAAGAGTTAAGTACTTAATTAGTAGCAGTATACAACAATAACCAGTGAATACATATCATCTTACATCTTAAAACCACATGCCATAAAGAAAAGGGTCTTCTTTATTGCGACGACTCTGCCCCATCTGCCAGCTACGCTGCAGGAAAAAAATGCTGTCAGCACGGCTTAAAGGTGCTACAGAGGATCTTTTCGTCGACTGAGTAACCAAAGACTGTTAGTGAGTTTCTGAAATGAGCGCATGCGTAAGAACAACCCCCCTCCTTCACAGCTTATTTCGAGGGAACGCCTCCCAAAACTCGTGCATGAGTATTGGAACACGAGTGTTTACCACCGGCATTCACTGTGTCGTGTTAGTGGATTCATTATGTCGGACTCACCGCAGGTAACTCATAATCTGCAGTTGTTACTCCTGTCTCCTGACAAAAACATTGCATGCGGCGCCTGTGGAGTGTGGAAAGTTACTGGAGCGCGCAGCCGCGTTGTCTCTCACAAGGAACATCATGGCAGTGATTGACAAGCCAGAGGGCCAATCATCGCGTAAACGATTGGCTGATGTTTTTAAGGCCCTACCTCGTGCACAGATGATGTATATTAATATTATTCCTTTCAGTGCACCTAATAAATAGTCTTTTATCAGTTAGTAAAGACAGTTTCAAGTAATATTGCAAAAATGTATAAAACAAAACATCCTCTTTAACTGGGAAATGAGCGCCAGCACCAAAAGTATTTATACATTGAACTTGCAAACAACATTGGTACAAAACAAAAAAAGCGATTACATGCGCTTTAAAGTTGACCTACCATTTTCAAGGATGCTTTTCGTCTTCACAATGACTCTTTTCGCCTGTCTCACATTAGTTCAGCCGGTCTCTGCCAGCGCCGCTGCGGGAGGAAAGAGCTACTTAGTGCGGCTTAACAGGGAAATGAGCACCCGCTTCGATGTTCTTACGGATATTTATAAACTCAAACATATTTATACCTTGCAAACAATATTGGTAGAAAACAAAAAAAGGCGATTACATGCATTTTAAAGATGACCTACCAATTTCAGGTACTCTTACGACTCTTCCCGCCTGTCTCGCGATTGTTCAGCCGGTCTGCCAGTGCCGCTGCGGGAGGAAAATTCTAGTTAGTGCGGCTTAAATGGGAAATGCTCACCCACTCTGATGTTCATACATATATTTATTAACTCAAACGTGTTTATACTTTGCAAATAACATTTGTATAAAACAGATAAGGCAATTGCACGTGTTTTAAAGTATACCCACCTACCAATTTCACGTAGGCTACTCCATCCTCGGACTTTAATCTTCACCACGTTGCAGGAGGAAAATGTCAGAAAATGTACGCTTACGAATTTTTATGGAAACGTATTCACTAAAACGTAGCTTTATATCTTGGAAATAACATCAGAATAAAACATAAAGTGAAAAAAAGAGAAAAGTTAACCTAACATACTGTTGTGGGCTTTCATCTTCATGATGAGTCTGTCATGCGTGAGGAGGTGTGTGGTTGTTTTTCATTTAGTAGCCTACTGTATTTAGATATACAGTAGGCTAATATTTTCCCAGAATGCATTGAAAATCTACAGTAACATACTGTACACAGCTTATACAGTTGGAAACTGTTAAGAATACAGTAACAAACTGTGAAAATGACAGAATCTACAGTAATATGCTGTACTCAGATTCTACAGCAGGGACCTGTTGAGAACAGTATAATACTGTGAAAACAACGGAAATCGTTTACAGTGAAGGTTGTTCCACATTATTAATTAAGTTCCCATGCAATACGTTGAGGAAGAAAGATGTTTCTGAAGACAAAAAAGCATGAAATGGTGCAATGTTATACAAAAGTAATGGAAACAAACAACTAATATTGTGTGAAAACAATGGATGATCTTGATGGATGGATTTCTGGATGGTTGGTGAGTGCCCACCATGTTTTTTGACCCAGATCAAAAGAAGATACTCAGACATTTCTAATGAGTGATAATTTAGACAATTATGTCTGGGTATATGAATGTGGCCCTGAGTGTTTGTGGTACTGGTACACAGTGGTTTAAGCTGATGACATCAAAATATCTCAAGGAACATGACTGACATGTTTAATCATACTATTAATATTAGCATTTGAAATTATTGACTGCTTAACAAACAACATCAGCCCAACATGGACTGATTTATCTGTATTTATAAACCTGGATCAACATCAATCTATTGGGATGTAATTCATTTTGCTGACTGAATTCAAAAAGCATTTCTGTCTAAGGAGATGTACTGCATGGGTAAACGTCTATGAAGATATGGCTGCACAGGCCACCCTCTATATCCCACTTGTTAGAATATTAATGACATTAATCAATTTTTATAATGTCAGCAGGGTGCAGCCTAACACAAGCTGACATTTACATAAGAGAGTATAAATCTGAAATTAAATGTAAATCTGCTATAGGCCAGTGCAGTCCCTTGTCAGTATGGAGTAATTACAGAAATACCCCCAAGAGCAGGAAATTATCCCCTGTGGGAGAGGTCAAAGGTCAGTCTATTCTGAAATTCCTTTGTTAATAGACATTATGCCAGTGTAGATTTAAGACCATGTGAACTGGAGGTAATTCTGGAAATCCCCTTTTATGTCATTGCAAAACGGAACAAAACATTTTCCCCACCAAACATGTAAACACAAATACAGATACTCACACTCTTAACACTAATCTAATGCTCATAGGTAAAATTATTAACACAGTCTCTGTGTTTGGGTGATTTTAATGTAGCCAAGTCACATACAAACAGACAATTTTTAGAGCTAGTTGTACTTTAAAGAGCAGCAGCATAGTCATCTTTTTATTATTATTATTATTATGTATTTATTTTTTACATATGCAAGTAATTGTTTGCAAATCATATGATCCAGTGTATCTTCCCCTACACATTAATCATATACTGTATACACTATATTGCCAGAAGTATTGGGACACTCTCCCTCCAAATCATTGAATCATGCTTCTCTGTCTGGCAATCCAATGGACGAGTCTGGGTTTGGTGGTTGCCAGGAGAACGGTACTTGCCTGCTGCATTGTGCCAAGTGTAAAGTTTGGTGGAGGGGGGATTAATTATGGTGTGGGGTTGTTTTTCGGGGGTTGGCCTTGGCCCCTTAATTCCAGTGAAAGGAACTCTTAATGCTTCAGCATACCAAGACATTTTGGACAATTTCATGCTCCCAACTTTGTGGGAACATTTTGGGGATGGCCCCTTCCTGTTCAAACATGACTGCGCACCAGTGCACAAAACAAGGTCCATAAAGACATGGATGAGTGAGTTTGGTGTGGAGGAACTTGACTGGCCTGCACAGAGTCCTGACCTCAACCCGATAGAACACCTTCGGGATGAATTAGAGTGGAGGCTGTGAGCCAGGCCTTCTTGTCCAACATCACTGCCTGACCTCACAAATGCGCTTCTAGAAGAATGGTCAAAAATTCCCATAAACACACTCCTAAACCTTGTGGAAAGCCTTCCCAGAAGAGTTGAGGCTGTTATAGCTGCAAAGGGTGGGCCAACTCCATATTAAACCCTACGGATTAAGAATGGGATGTCATTAAAGTTCATGTGCACATAAAGGCAGGCGTCCCAAAACTTTTGGCAGTACCTGATCTGTAAAACCTTTGCCAGTCAATCCATTGAAATTAAAATTTAACTCCCATTTAAACAATTTAATTTAAATAATTCAGAGGTTTAGGAGTGTAAACAGACTCTGGACTTTTAAGATTTTTTGTAAAACCATTCTGAAATCCTACATGGTTATTATATTCAATAGTAAGAAGAACATGAAAGCAATGCAAACTGTACTATTGTTCAATCTTTTTTTGCAGTGCTGCTTACACATGTATGTAGTCACCACTGATACCATAAAATGCATGCTGTTATGTGTGTCGAATAGCCAGAGACCATTTGTCTTTTGTGTTTTGTCATGCCTGTGAAATCATATGAAAGTGAGATAAGGCTGTTTAGATGTCTTACTGGTGATGAATATGCATTTGAAGTCCACAATAATTCTGCTCTATGGTCTCTGTTATTGATGAAGGATAAAACAGAAGTTTCTTTACTCTATTATTGAAATGTTTTGCTGTGTGAACACAGAAGTGTGAAAAAAAGTAAGGACAAGGAGATCATTTGTCTCTGATGACATCTGTGCAACTGTAGTTAATCAAGTGCTTCACTGTGGACGATATTTGATAGAACTGGAAAAATGGAAGCTGCTGTGAGAACATTACTTTGCAGTCTTGCCTGAAGTTTATTATGCCCATTCTTATAAACAGTTTTTCTCATGCAGTGTTTGATTGAATATTTTGTGAATATTTTTTACATTCCATGATTCTCAAAGTCAACATTGTCAAATGAGTATCTCAAAATGAGTACAATATTATACCATAACCCACTAAAAATAAAATCTTACATTATGCTCATAATAGACAGAGACCTTACATTTGAATGTTATTATCAAAACACATTTATGAGCGTAATGAAGGACCCAATACAAAAAAAAAAAAAAGTTCCAATTTTCCAGGGTTAGTTATGAATTAAAAAAAACAAAAAAAAAAAAAACAAGTGTACTTGAAGGGAACAAGTTTGTCTCTATATCTTCTTATGTGTCCAGCAATCATAATTAGACCTTAGTTATATGTCCCATGTAACACATGAACCATGTATACTATGTGAGTGGGTGCAGTAACCCACTTCTTTAATTCTGTCTGATTTTAAACAGACTGACCCTTAAGTGCTTTTTTTCTTAGCAGATTAGTTCACTTGTTTGAAGCAAAACCTCTCTAGGTTTAGACAAGACATCAATACACTGGAATGAGATAAGGTATCTGAAAATATCTCTATAGACTAGAATGTTTTCAGTGAATTCATTTTATTTTGGAATCGTGGGCGATACGTCCGTCCTGTGTGTAAACTACTCTAAAGGCTACCCTCTCTTTCCACAGAAGTCTGAGAATGTCTCATTTTCTCATCCACATTCCCTGCTAGCATCAGAATGTATCGTGTATGCTGTATTGGGCACGTTACTTTAAAAAAGTAATTAGTTATAGTTACTAGTTACTTCTCATAAATAGTAACTGAGTTACATCTTTATAAAAGTAACAAATTACCAGGGAAAGTAACTATTGTGTTACTTAAAAAAAAAAAAAATTCAAATATGTAAAATAACTTGGATGCCCCCAATATTAAAAATAAATCTAAAAATAAATTATGCTTGATCCGAGTCGTGACTCATGATCCGTTCTTGCTCACGACATGAAATTTCTCTGTACTGTACTATATGTGTTAGTATAAAGAAAACATAGTTTCATATTTATGTTTAAATAGGCCTATGTTACTTTTTAAAATTCATCTATTTGATTATGAAAAGTGAACAGCATGAGTAAGATAGGATGCATCATAAGATGTGCAATATATCATGGACATGGAGTGGGTCAGACATGATTTTGACCACTTCATTAAGTTTTGTTTCGTAGAAAGACTTTCTTTAAAGTGAATTTCGTTTTGTAAAAATTACATCTTAATTTTAATCAGTGTTTCATCAACCAATTGCCTGGATTAAATAAATAAATAAGACGCAAATATAGCAGACAATATCTTATAATCATGACATGGAGGTGCCGGCGCGATCACTTGGACATGAACTGGAGGCTAAATGAACCAAAACTCAGCATATAGGCTGCTTGCCTCACAGACATGAGAAATATATCTATAGAAAGCTTGAAATGTCTACTTTTAACTGAAATAATTCAAAACGAAAAGAAATAAGCTACTCTCTGATTATGTAATCCGAATAAGTGCAATCTCTCTCTAAGCGCATCCACTGGGAGTCAGCAATGTCAACTTCATTTTCACAGCTGAGACTGATTCAGAAAACATTAGTATATTAATAAACAATTAAAATGTCTCCTTGCTGTTTTTGTCACATTCATAATCATTACTTTTGCTGGTTCTTTATGACAAGCTTTATGCGTGCGCTTGAGTGCTATATAGCCTATATTACGTAAACGCTCATTATTATGGTTTATTCTCTCCAGTATTTAAGAAATTAAATTAATATAAATGTAATTGGTCAACTAATGGCTTAAATGAACAACTACTAGTCCATTAGAAAAAAATTATTTAACATATTTTCGATCCAGCTTGTCACAAAAGGTATTCTGGTTTGAGCTCGCACTCCACAAACACACACACACACACACACATGCAGAGCATTGTACATTATTATCAGTTTAAAATTATATTTTGTGTATGACCTGTACTATTTCTTTACAACAAAACTTTGCAGGTCTATTATCTCTAGTCACAACACCAATCATCATCAGTTAGCCTATGTGTCCCAGCCCAACACACACCCTAGAGAAAAAACTCTGCAGGTCCTATGGCTGAGAGAGAGCCTACTCGGATGAAAACCACTTCAGCGAGCTCAAGTATAGTAACGCCACATTTTATGGTCAGTAACGGTAATGGCGTTGTAACGGGGGAAAAGTAATTAATTCGATTACTCGTTACTGAAAAAAAGTAACGCCGTTAGTAACGCTGTTTATTTATTATGGTGTTATTCCCATCACTGTGTATTTGTGACCAGATGTTAAGTTTGTCTTAGAGGTCATGAAGGTCATGCTGAATTCTTTGAGCCCACTGTAATTGAAGCCATTTTCCTTTCTTTTCATTGCTGTCTTAGTAAGCATTAAGATTGAAAATAGCTGTTATTTACCCTATGTGAGTGTTTGTGAGTCTGTCTATGTTAACATCTTTTCGTGTGTGGTAGGAACAGACAGAGATGAAGCAGGGTGTGTTATTGTACCCCCTGCGGGGTGATAAGAAGTTAATTTTAATGTAGCACTTAGATTCTTGGTTATTGAACTCAGACCAATGTTGTCCTGTAAGGGTCCATGTTCATTGTTAACCTATAATGACCATACTTGCTCCAATGTAATGAAACACTTCTGCCATGCATCCAGAATCTAATCAAACTCATTCCAGACTGGACAGAGATGAAACCATCATATCCTCTGTAACCTTCACAGGCACAGACACTTTGTCTTTTTTTGGCTTGAGCTGCAGCCAACCTTGAAGCAAGATGTCTGTGACAATATTTCGTTTTATTGCCTAAACAAATTGAACAGACATGGGGTGGGACTTTTGAGTGCTTGAGGCTGCTTTTTTTTAATCAGTGGTTGTTTTGCTTCGGGACGTAGATTATATTGGGTCGGACATCAAGTGATGACCTAGCACAGTTCCAATTTTTGTGTGTGTGTGAGAAAAAACAAAAAAAACATTGAAATGTATTAATATTTAGCATGAACTAAATGTTTTATTTATAATTACATTTATTTATAATTATTATTTTATTTATATGTATAATACATTTATTTAATTAATTTATTATTATTAATTGATTTACTGTTTTTTTTATAGTATTTTTTTATAATTACAAGCAACTCTCTGAACTTTACCCTATAGTAAGTACATGATGTTAATTAATATTACTCTGTACTTATTTGTGTAATTACACTGTAACAAGAACACCTTAAAATACAGTGTAACCTTTTTTATGATGTTCAGATCCATTGATGTGAAGTATTTAAATATACCAGGCTTAATGTTTGATTGTTTTTAAATCAAAGACTATAGAATAACACAAGACGCATCACTCATATTGTTTTGAATGGGAGAAAGTGCAACGTGAAATATGGCGGATTAAGTCCCGCCTTCTAAATAAGAGCCAGTCGTGATTGGTAAAGTCATCACGTCACTGCAGCGGCCGTTAGAAGCTCCGGTTCCTATAGAAACAGTCAGACGACGCCTCCGAAATGAGACACAAGGGACGCGCATTTACGATTGCACATGCGCATTAGGTTGATCCATCCTGAAAAATACCTTTTTTTTTTTGTCATGATTTGAGCATTTAGAAACAAAATTTATGAGCTAGTTGTTGTCAGATTTCTTTGGTGATTTCAAATATGAAATTTAATTGAAAGCTTGGCAAACAGCTTTGGAGAATTTGATGTTTCCCCATTGAAAGTGAGAGGAGCTGAACCTGCATGCCAGAGAGGCGTTTCAAAGATGGACGCCGAGTGATATTACTTTTCTTAAAGGGACTTTGTTTCTAAATACTGCTGTAATAATACATGCCACACATGACATTGTGGGCAGCACAAATGTTTTTTTCTTGTTGCAGATCTATTTCAGTTTGGATCACGTTTTCTTGAAAGTGGATCGGACCGAGCACCACAACACACTTGTAGCCAATCATCAGTAGGGGGCGTATAGAGAGAGTGAGCATTTGAAGAAAGACTGTAGAATGAGAGATGGCTGAGAAACATTACAAAAGAGAAAAGGTCAGAGGAATATCACTGGAAAAAGAAGGGTTATGATCAGGCAAAAGACCCACATTAATATTAGAAAAGCTTTCCAGCGCTGGAGAGACCTAAGCAGAAAGGCCTGAAAACAGACTCCGAGGTTTCTATGTTTCACAGAACCAAGATAATGCTGTTATTTATATAATGTTAGCTATAGTAACACATTATATAACACATATAACACATTTGTCGCCGTTTGTCTGGAGCTGGTGTGCTGCTGGTGACTAACAACCAAGCATATACTTGCTTGTATATGCTCTTGTCTACTGTGTTAATTTTTGGTTCTTCTTTGTCATTCGTTTGTCATCTTAGCATTTTTTTTCTTTTCACAAAGCATTATTTTGTAATATCAAAAGTGTTTCTCAGAAATCGCTTACTGCACCTTTAACTTTGCAGTTTTATTGATTGTTTTTGAGGATGAGGGCATGTCACACAATTTGTTCATGCCAGAATCTGAAAAAATGGACTGCTTTTACCAGTACAAAATGATTTTTCAACAAAAGATATGGAACACATTTTCTTCCACTGGATGCTCCTGTCTAGTGTAGATGCTGATAGTCAGGAGTAGAACGTTGAAGCTGAATTGGAAAGGTTCTATTTTGATAAACAGATGGTTTCTGAAACATCTATCAGGCTATTCAAATAACATACAGCTTCAGCACTTCCCTTCATGCCATGCACATATATAAAATGACAGGAGAAAGATCACATTCAGACAGAGTGCCTTTTCAACCTGCAGTAGACTTTGCGTTTCAGACATCAGTGATGGGAGTGTACAAATGACTGCATCCCTCCTCAGTGAACCATTTCACATTTCCCCCTTCACCTGAAATAAATGTCTGCAGATTTACCTTTTCTCATAAATGCCACCACTACACATCCAGCCCCCTTGTGCAATCCCCTGTCCTGATATATTAGTGAAACCTGAGAAGTGTATGTTACAAAGCTCTCTCATGTTTATTTTTTCGTGACAGATTGAAGACGCCCAAACAGGCAGTGTTTGCAGGCAGCATGCAGCTGTTGGCTGGAATTAAGCTGTGTACGGGAAGAGTATTGACAAACCATCCACACTACGAGGACCAGGCGCTGAGGGAGAGGACCAGACAGGTAAGAGTCTCGGCATTGTTTTCACTCGTGGTAAGTTTGCTCGAATCACAAGTCAATCCAAGTTCTATGTCCGGGACCTCCAGGCCAAGTTTTTGTTTACATGATGTCAATACTAAAATGTTGCAACACTAGAGGTTTTTCTGGACACAAGCATTAATCGAGGGAGTATTGGTTTATGATTGTGCAACAGTCACAAAATATATATTTATTTTATTTAAAGCTGCAGTTCGCAACTTTTTTTGTGTTAAAAATTTACAAAAATGATATAATGAGAATATACAACATGAATCCATTTTCCAAACCGTGTTTTTGTCTTATCCTGAATAATTATGGTACACTTATAATAAGTGTTTATATTCGGACTATTTCAGACCGGACAGGTAGGACTCGCCGTAGAGTATCACAGTAACTGCATGACTCGCCATAGACATACACGGAGAAAAGTAGCTCCGGCTACAATGTTCTTCCGCAAGAGGCGTGCAGTTCTGTTTATTAACCGCTAGAGGGCCAAAAATCACGGACAGCAGCTTTAATGAATATTATTTACACAATAATGTTTTCGCTTCACAACTGAACATATGGTCAATCAGACCCAGGTCGGCATCAGAAAAAGACTTCACAGAACCATATGAGCAAAGAATCAAATCTTTTCTTTTGCGTTTATGCCTCATTATATAAATTGAAAGAAATGAAGCAGCAATAAATCAATGTGAAATAAACAAGATAGTAACACTAAAAACTCCTAAGATACTGTTAGAAAGAAATGAAAGCATTGGAGTATATAAGTGTGTACCTTAACAAATCAGTTGATAATCTTAATGATGAGATTACAAATGGACCGCATCAAGAAGATCATGAGCAAACGGTTCATAAATTCTCTTTAAAAGCTTTCTTAATGACATATGCACTGTTATATACTTGGCCTCATTAGCAGAAGTGTGGCTTTTGGCATAATTAGCTTAATTTAATTATGTTTCTCACAGGGGTGGTCGGAAGTTGACACATCAGTGGGCATCTTCATGAAGTGAAATAAACTCCACAGCACTGCTGTTATATGTGCCATGACTTTCATGTTATGGTGTATTAAAGAAACGGGGAGGGCATTTATAACATTCTAATTAAAAAGTATAATGTACACTGACTCAAATTCTCATGTTTTGAGCTGTATTTCTGTATCAGCTGTCTCTCTCTTCCATTTCTGTCTGAAAGAAAAAAAGTCGTGTTTGCTTTGGCTTAACTACTGGATATTTGTCTGTAGCAGAGGTTCATTGCTTGAGTTTGTGAGGCAGAATGTTGAGGTTAAATGATAAAAAAAAAAAAAAAAAAAAAACAGCTTCCAAAAGGTTCAAATGTATCATGATGACAGATCAAAACATACGCCTTTAAAAAAAAAAAAGCACAAATCAAATCTTTAAAGCTGCTGTCTGTAACTTTTTTGGATTAAAAATGATCCAAAATCATTTTTCGAGCAAGTACATATCCAGCCAGTGTTCAAAACTGTCTCCTTATCTTAGCTTGATTCGCAACGGTAAGCTTGTAATAATAGTATATAATAAGAGCGACCTGGTGGATTTCCGCGGGAAATTTGAGCATGCAGCAGTCTTTGCGTCATTACATCACGTCTGTAAACAGAAAGAAGAGGTCCAGGCTAGTCGGCTTTATCATGTGAGGATGCTGCTTGTAACAGATCATTTATAGCCTGTTCTCACAGCAGCTGAAATAATTAAACTTATCGTTTTGATGGTGGATTGTAATCCAGAAATATCCAAATATCCATCAGTGACAACTGGATAGTCAAAAGCAAAATACTTTGGACTGTGGAGTGGCTACAGAAATTGAAATCTACAGGTAAAACTAATACACACTAAATACACAGTCACACAATGCTAATGTTGTTAACAATAACAATTTGAGAACAAAGTATAACAGTAATAATAATTTACACGGTTTGGCGTGATCCGAGCTAAGCGATCGTTAGATTTAATCATCATTGGCAGCACGATTTATTGTAGGCCTAATGCTTTTTTCTTCATTGGTCGGAACAAAAATGGCAGAAATGTTATACTTTTTCAGATGACATTTTCCAGTGAAAATTCTTGTATTGGTCATACTTCCAAGACGTAGAATCTGTGATTCTGAAGTACAGTATCCACACCAGTGCGGTGACTGACAGCAAGCATTAGATTCATCCGCTGAGGTGTCGTACCGATGCACAACGCACGCAACGATAACAATTCCGTGTATGACTGCAGTTGCAGGTTTCAAACACAAATGGCGACAAAGAGGAAAAATGCTGACTGCAGCTTTAAACACATTTAAAATTAATTGGACAAAACTGAAACGTGAGTTCAAATGTTATCTGAATCCCATACATAATTTTGTTTTCTGCTCATATGTTCTGCGCTTTTCCAAATTTTGCAGTTCTAGTTTCATGTTCTGTGCCACAATCATTTCATGTTTCATTTCATTCTTGTGTGATGATAATCTGAGTCAGTGAGTTAACTTTGTAATTGGTCCATTCATTTCCACCAATTTGACCAATTCATGCCGATTTGCAGACCTGTTGCGAGCATGAGAGTCGGGCATTATCGCAATGACAGAAAATGACAGCATGATCAGCCAATCACAGCGTGATGAAAGCAGCTCTCCTGAAACTCAATGAGCTCAGTGTGGCCAAGCGCATACAGATTTGAACTTTATTGTATTTCATATTGTGCAATATTTGCATTATTCATGCAATGTTGATTATTTTTTCACCCGACCTTGTTGATGAGGCACCCCCTCCCTTGTCTCCTTTGAGAAAATGCTATAAAAATGCAACATATTTTTACATCCTAAAAAATAATGTTTATGAAAGTATATGAAAGGAAAATTGTCCATAAATACCTATACATCATATCAACAAATATGTTATGAATCCATAATTCATTTTGTCAAAGGCTTATTAGGTTGGCATTTCTTGTAACAGTAATTTTGTTGGTTGCCATGGATTTCATCAGAGCGTTCCTTTCGCTGTACGGTATTTATCTATGTTTAATGAGAAAATGAGTTTTAGTTGTGATAGTCTGTCAACATCAGCGATTCAGCTTATAAAATGGGCACGGAAACCCTACAACTGGGCTAATAGCAGCCTTTCTGGCACGTTGAATTGCTGTCTACGTGATATATGGAGATGTCAAACCTAATTATTGCATCTTCAGTTATGCTGCCTTTTGCTCCATTAATTGAAATAATGCAAATATGTTGTTGTGGTTTGTGAAACTGTGTATGCACTACTGTGACATTTTTTTTTTTCTGCTTGCTTGGCAGATCTGTTTTTTCTGCTTGGTCTATCACAACAACGGAATGAAATTTCAATGTTTAAATTCCTTCTTTATATGCACAAACATTTAATAACATATTTGTATAACAGTTAACTGTAAGTTTGAGAACCACTCAATGACGGAATTAGCATGTGCCAAACCACTTGTCCAATATCCTGTTATTCTTCATTTAGAGACCTTTTTTTTTTGAATCCACATCACCTTAGAGTACATTTTCAGTGAATTGCAGTGAATCTTTAACCTCTAAGATTTTTCCCGTCTTTGTCGGTTTCCTTGCCTGCAGGTATATCAGATCTATGCGCGTCAGTCTGCTGAGGAGGTTCATAAAGTGCTCGGTTCGGTTGGAGCGGACTACATCGTGCTGGAGGACAGCATCTGCTACGAGCGCAGGCACAGCCGTGGCTGTAGGCTGAGGGACCTGCTCGACCTGGCAAACGGACATGTAGGTCACACACAGCATCTCCAGTTCATGCCCACACATACAATGCTTGTTCCATCTCAGTGAAAGTATATCTGCAAGAACCAGATTTTTTTTTTTTCAGAGCAGCTAAAACTAACAACTTTGCCCTTTGCCGGATTCGTCACATGGCTATAAACAAATATCATTTGGTTTAGACACTAAGCTCACTGCTTTGATTATTTTTGTCTTGGCAATCTCTTCAACTCTCCGAGGTGTTTTTATTTCTTACATAAAATGTCTATAACCGTTTTGTGTAAAGTTGATGCTTGCATTTTTCATTTTGTCACACAATCTTGTTCTCACTCACCCACAGCTCATAGTTATTAAATACCGCTTCACCCTGTGTGCAATCTACCTTAAGTGACTTTTTTTTTTTTCACTTGGGTAGCTTGATTGTTCTTATATAGTTGATTATAGTTGTGCGTAATATCTGACAGAAGCAAAATGTCCAACTTCTTAGCTGCGGCACTTTATATTTGTGTCTGCGCGCACGTCGGCTTAAAGAAAAATCATCTCTTCCACATCCCAGCAAAGAGCTCTGGCTGAAAATAGCTTGTCAGCAGTTGTCATTCATGGATCTGAGGTGAATGCCATGCCTTTGAAAGATCTCACAGAAGTTTGCCTCGTTTGCTCCTCTGATCCGACTTCGAGAAGTCACTGAAAGAGCCTCGCTCGCTTACTCGTCTGATGCAGCCCGATTCCTTCCTTCAGGCTACCTCCAGCAGTTTGAATAAGATTTACTCTTGTACTATGGTCTGTGTGCATATGTTATTTTAACCTTGATTCAATCTGTCTGGTTTAATTAAACCTTGCTAATTGCAGGCAGAATTACCAAGGAAGCTATGTATATGCAATGCCGATGGCCCAGAAACAGCCATGTGTTGTGTGGGATATTCTCTTTTTCGATTCTGCTCTGATCTCTCCCATGGGTGGCAGTTCTTTCTATCCCTGGGTGCTTAAATGATTTCACAGAAGTATTTCAAGGGCTTTCTGTTAATTTGGGAATATATCTCAAAGTAAATGTTTAAAAAACCTCAGGGCACAATTTCTCTAAGATTTCAAAGATAAAGAAGTGGAATGCTCTTTAAAAGAAGACTTCTGAGACTCTTCTTCATCTGAGAATTTGATCCACATTTTTCACTGTAAAAAAATAGCATCTTATGGAAAAGAAGCACCATTTCAAGACCAATTTGTGCATGTGTGTTTGTTACAGATCATGGACGGCCCAGGTGAAAACGAGCGGGACCTCATCCCGGCGTCTCATCCACGGTTTTGCGAGGCCATTAAGACTGACGCCCCTCCATATTCAACCCTCTTCTCACGAGTGTTCAAAAACAAGACCTTTCACGTGTACAAACTCAAGAAACTCAAGAAGAAAAACAAAGCTGAGAGCGGTCCGTAGCGCTGGTTCCTCAACAGCAGTTGCACATCTTCACCGGATGGCTGAACGCCCCATCTGGAATGTGCAATGAGTGTGTGATAGTAGCAGGTGTGTGCGCGACTGTGTGCTTGAGAGAAATGGGAGATATGCCTGATTGAGCCAGCGCACGTTAGATTCGATGCGTATTTGTGTGTGTAAATCTTCTGTGAGCCGCTCTGCCGCAACAGGAGCTTAAGTTTAACGCGGAGAGAAGAGAGGAAAATCTTTTTCTCAAACTGTCGCACTCCCTCGCACTCTCTTTGATCATGGCTTCTCTTTTGACACATGTCCTTTCACCAAGCATATATTTATGTTTGTTGCAGAGTGTCTACATCCTGCTGTCTGGCTGCTTTTAATGTATACAGTTGTATATACTGTCATACGCAAAAAACACAATAACAACAAAATGCTTACATCAACAAATCTGAAGAAGCAGCCTTACTCAAGGGTGTAGAGGAAGTGCCATGAATTCTCATCATGAAAATAAATTGTAATAAATCAGTGTCACAAATTTACTTTGATTAGGGACCTAGAAATAGTTAAAGGATTAGTTCATTTTAAAATGAAAATTAGCCCAAGCTTTTCTCACCCTCAAGCCATCCTAGGTGTATGTGACTTTCTTCCTTCTGATGAACACAATCTAAGTTAAATTAATAAATATCCTGACACATCCAAGCTTTATAATGGCAGTGAACGGGACTAATGAGTTTGAAGCTCAAGAAATGCTTCTGCATTCAACTTGTGAAAAAAAAAAAAGAAAAAAGAAAAAAAAACTTTGGAAGGTGTAGGACGTAGTGTAAGCGTTTTGAACTGCAAGTTTTACACTTTCTTTGTAAGTTGAATACGGACTAGTGAAAGCTAGATATTTTACTTTATAACATGTTAAATATGGATATTTTTCTTACGCAAATGCATCACTTTGCTTTAGAGGGCCTTTATTAACCCCCTGGAGCCATGTGGAGTACGTTTATAATGGATGGATGCACTTTCTTGAGCTTCAAACTCATTGGTCCCTTTCAATGCCATTATAAACCTCGGATGCTTCAGGATATTTATTAATATAACAATTGTGTTTATCAGAAAGAAGAAAGTCATTTACACCTAGGATGGCTTGAGGGCGAGTAAAGCTTGGGGTAATTTTCATTTGAAATTGAACTAATCCTTTAAGCATTTTTTTTAATTGTAAAACTTTTTTAAGGTTTAAATTAAATGATTCTTATTTTCAATGTGATCTCAGACTTTGGACTGAATACGTTTCATGCTTTAATTGTGGAAGTAGGTGGTGAACACTTTGGCGCTATAGATGGTAAAAAGGGTTTAGAGATTTCACATTGTAAAAAAAAAAATGTACAGGGACATTAAATGTAGTGTGTTTTAGGATGAATAACAGAGCTTAAGTATTCATAAAAGTTAGAAATGTCTCATGTAGTTTCCTTAATCCTCCATTGTTGTTTTTAATGTAGTTCGGTGGATATATTCACAGTTTGAGTAGTCCTTTTAAAACTGAGTTAAATATATTGATTGGTCAACAATGTTATGATGCTCATTTTTTCATCTCAAGTTGTACATGAAGCCTTTAGTGTATGAAAGTGCCTTTCCATTTTTTGGATAAGCTCTGCTGCACTAACAAGTCATGCATTCAAAAAGACCTTCAAATGAGTGGTCTCAAGTGCTACAAAAATGTACCCACCTTCAATCTTTGCTGCTGTTTTTTTGTTTTTTGTTAGCTGAATATCTTTGTACAGAGGTGCACTGGGTGGTGCAAAACAGTTTTGAATCTCTTTAGTGTTTAAAGATAAACATGATATTTGTTTTTCTGAAAATTCAGTTTATAATATGAGGGCTCCTCTGTGATAATCTGTTATTGTATGTGTTGAAACCGCTATTGTTACCTTACCTGTCAGACAGTTAACGCATAAATCTTTGCATCACACGTTCTGTCACAATACTGTCCCTCAGGAGATGATCTTTACGCGGCTGTGTGCTTTGATTTCATACGCTGACATTGTTTAACTGTAAGAGTTCTTTGGTACGGTTTATTGCACTAATTTGTTACTGTGGTATTTCATGCAGATGGATTGTTTTCATTTGTGTCAAAAGTGTTGATTTGTCTTTGGATGTTCAGTGTACATTTCCATTTTTGTATTAAAGCAAATTTGTATGTTGATGCAAAAGGATTTGGAAGTCAAATCTCAAAGGCATTTTGATAAATGCAGGTCAGGGATTTTAGGCCACTCTCATTTCATGTTCTGCATTATCCCCAACTAATTACAGCTGTTTCCATATAAAAATAGGCCACTTATTCAACAAGAGACTTGCAGCAGATGAAATTAAAACCCTGCTGTTTCATTTGAATATCGCAGTATTTTAACAGTAATGTTCAAGTATTATTGAACAGAAGAACTCCATTTATTAAGGAAAAAAGAAAAGCAATTTAAAGGATGCAAATACAAAACGGCAAGATACTTTGACCAACTCAAAGAAAGATTAAATACATGAAAAAAACAAAAACAAAAACAAGCTTTAAACAGAATTAGATTTCTTTTATATATTTTTTAAAAAGCAATTCTCTTTTGATATGCACAAATGAAGTAAAAACATTTTCACAAAATAGAGTACTGTATATATTCACCACACAAATAAACAGGTGGCCTTGGTTCAAAATCGGAACAGGTTTTGTAAGATAAGGAATTCTGTGATTCAAAGACAGAGTGCTTCATTCATGAAGGCTCTCGCCTCACACTGGATCCTCCCCAATCCCCTTACCAGGATGACTTCAAGTGCCAATCCCGTTGGCCTCTTTCTAACTCTATGAAATAGCAAGCATTGCACTTCCAGCGATATTTCTTAGCTTTAACCTTTTTTATACTCTTGTTGCTGCCTTTGGAAATATTGGCACTTTTTGAGATCTGTAATAAGAGTGACGACTTCTCCATCGAGTTTTCCAACTCCCATGATCCTTTGGTTCACAGCATGACAGTGAGCGATCAGTTCACATTAGGATTAGCACTCTGATGTCTTTTAACACACTCCTACTCGCTCCACTCTCTTCAGCCAACCTGTCATGCTCCACATACGGCATTCTCAGAAAAAAATAAATAAATAAATAACTCAAATGATAAAAGGAGGGCAAAAAACATTGCCTTAAAATGCATAAAATACAAGGTTGGCATCTGAGGCCTCACAGGGGGAGACTTTTAGTTATTCCATTTGCACACACAAGCTTGCCTTGCCTTTTCTTCACCCCATGTAGCCTCACCACATGCGTTCACAAGCCCATTAAACGTTACATGAGAGGCACTCAGGGTCTGAAATTGCTGGCCCACCACCCCCTGAACGCACCTGGTGCCGAGGCTCATTTCTTCACTGCAGTGCCGAATAATGTGATGGGATACAAGTATTTATTTATAGTAGAACGGGAAATGACGATAAGGACGGGCAAGCTGGTTTGATTAATAATAAGATACTTTTGAAAGGAAGGAAACTGGAATGTAAGCTCATTCTGGAGCTGTAAGTTCCTCTAGCGGAGCTTGATATCATGTCTGAGTCGATCACATGGAACAACACACACATTCGTTTGTCTTAATGGCTATCCTTTAGTTTGGCAGACTCTGATTGCTACCACTCAATAAAGCGCGAGAGCCAAGAGAGTTTCTGATAGTTTTCAGCTACAGAAAAGTTCCATCTCATGCCAGCCACTCAGCCTTGTCCCTCAGACACATTTGTATTCCTTCCGTTCCTTAGCTTCTTTTTGGCTTGAAGAGAGGACACGATTTGTATTCCCAAGGAATGTCTCCTAAAATGCCAAACAATAAGGCTGCTTTCTGTTTCATTTTCCTCAGTGTTTTTCACACATCTTCAGTTTTTATTGGTCTTTTTTTCCCGCAGACTGCTTCTTTCATCCTCGCATCCGAGTGAATAGAATCTAAGCGGAGGGCTGAGCAAATAGAGAGAGAAAAAAAAAAAATCAACTCTATCTGAGTTATGATTGATGAACACAAGTGGCCACCCTGACAGAACAAGTGGTGAACTGATTTCAGAAAGCGGCTGATGAAGGAGGAAGACGACCTCCCTTCTTGTCACATCCGAGCATGGCAGTTTATTTTTCTTGCCGTCTTTCTTTTTTTAAAAAACACATAGACCACAAAGACATATAGAATGGAATATCAGGAAAGATCTGAGTGAAGCACGTTTGAGGTGTTCAGCCAGTGTCGCGCACAAAGACAACGAATGGTTCCACTAAAGTCATTGTCATTCGCAAGTCACTTTAATAAAGATGGGCTTAAAAAATTGCCACGACCACAATTTGCTGTGTCCTGGATTAGCATTTCCTGTTTGCTGCTCATTGAGAGTCCCAAATGCCACCCATCTCTGTACGCAGAGGGAGTGTCTCGCACGAAGTAATACATCCAGAGAAAGCCGAAGCGTAGGAATTTTTGGCATAAGAAAAATCCCTCTGGTTTTTAGACAAGTTTTAGTCTAAAACTCCTCCTCTCCTCGCGCTGCAGGAACTCGCTCCTCTCCTCCCTCCTCTCCTCACGCTGCAGGAACTCTTCCCGGCAGTTCCTTAGAGGTCGCTGCCCTCTGCCCGCTCATAGAGGGCTTTCAGCTTCTCGAAGCGCGGCCCCCACTCTTTCAAACACTCGTGACCGGCCGCAGTTCCCTCTTCCAGCCCAGCGGAGCTGAAGGAACTCAGTGACCCGGCCAGCGAGCCGCCCCCCTCCGTGGAGAAGACCTGCAGGGAGTCGAAAGGTGCCGTTTCCGGGTGCTGGTCGGCATCACGGATAATTTCACACAGGTAGCGGGCCAGGTCCTGGCTGGAGAACGACAGGCTCTTACGGGCCAGCTGGGCTGCTCGGCTGGGATTTGCGGTCTGGCCTTGAGCCGGTGAGCGGCAGGGGGGCACGTCCCTGCGGATGGTGGTGGCTCCTGAGGATATGGAGGAGGTGGTGGTGGCAGTACCCGCTCTGGAGGGGGGGTCAGGCTGGCAAAAGTGTTGCTGTTGGGAGGGAGGATGGTGGTGGATGGCTCGCGATCGGCTGTACTGCACTGACTGGGCCGGGCTGGGCTGCAGGGACTTCTGGAGCTCTGCCATGTCATAGGCGTTCTGAAGGAGAGCGGGAGAGAGGAAATTAAATGCATAAAGTGCTGACAAATAACAAGATCATTAGCGTTACATAACGTGCCATTACACTACGTTC
The DNA here is from genome assembly GCF_024489055.1 of Chanodichthys erythropterus. Classification (NCBI taxonomy): domain Eukaryota; kingdom Metazoa; phylum Chordata; class Actinopteri; order Cypriniformes; family Xenocyprididae; genus Chanodichthys; species Chanodichthys erythropterus. The sequence continues at coordinate 20,917,122 of NC_090231.1, read as the reverse complement.
AGGAACTGGTGTAATAACAAAAGTGTCAGTCACAAAAACTAATAAGACAGAGCTCACTGACAAAATAAGCCGCTTGTCTGTACTTCCTCATCACGTAATTTATTATCCCCCCATAGTGTTAATGGCATTAATCCAGATTCAAGCTGCTAACACTGCCTTCTGATTAACACCTTTGTGCACGTCTTCCTGCACCTGAGAGGAAGAATCCTGACAGACGCAGTGAAGAGCACAGCCCAGCATTACACACTCAGTCAACACAACAAAACGTGACACTGGTCCCCTCTTCCCATTGAACATCCACATTAATCCCATTCCACGGAGGATGATTCCCCTCGTTATTTAGCGTCGCAGCTCTCGGGGGAGGAAGAAAAACATATAATGCTCCTTGAGGAAAAAATAGACGAAGAGAGGAGGAGGAAGAGAGACAGAGAGGGAGGTGTGGGTGACATGGGTGTGGGTGTAATTGATTACATGATGAGGGAGATGTGTGAAGCTTCATCAGATGGAGAGGATCAGAGCACCACTATGCATCTGATAATCATGTAACAGGATTTTACACATGCAGATATGAGAACGAAAGATCCTGCGACACATCTACACCCACATACTTCAGAGAGACCAGAGGAGCAGGCAGTTACCTCTTGTTCGATGTGTTTCTCATAATGCAAAGCCACATTTCGAACAAAATAAGTTGTCACACTTTCCCTCGGCACTCAGCGAAGCCACTTGTCATCAGCATCAGAGTGCATGTTTTAAATGTTAGAGGTTGTCATAGAGACAAACTGACATGGCGCCTGGCTGCAACAGGGCGTCATGACAACCTGTGCATGTTGTCATAGTAACTTTGAGCACTCAGTTGTCCCTCTGCGCTGGATTCTCTGACCTGTGATCTGAAATCAATTTTGAAACAGAAGTCACGCTCTCACCTGATCCTCCTCCCCGCCGCCCTCCTCGTCGTAGTTGAGCACGTTCTCTCGGATGTCCTCCCAGCCGTCGTGGTGCGCAGACACGTGGTATACTCCCTCCTTCAGCCCCTTATAGCTCCGCCAGCGCGTGTACAGGAAAATCCCCAACAGCAGCACTGCGGAGGCACAGGAAGTGGTTGAAAATTACCTCGAGTGCTGATCAAGGATCACTTTAACCTATTACAATTTACAGGAACACTGGCCCTGTTCTCAGATCAGTGTGAATTACTTTTAAGTGAGCCGGGCTGTGAAAGCACATCGCCCGGAGCATCCCTCAGGCCGTGCTTCCCTGGCACTAAAGGTGGCTTGATGTCAATGTTACGACTTGGTAGAGATGGCCTAGATTTGCCACAGATACATTATTTCAGTAAGCGCTGTGGCTCGTGTCAAGTATAGCTCGCTGAATCAATCCTGTTTGGCACCACTCTGACCTTTAGAGTATATTATCTTGCCATCGAATTCCCAGTACACTTCAATCTGCCAACACTCCATTCTCTCTCTCTCTTTTCGATTCAGATATCTTCTCCATTTACCTTCTTTTGTGTGCTCGCCTTTTGTGCGTTTCATGTCTCTCGCTCTCTCAATTTTCAGACCTTTTGAGGGTTTCTCGTTCCCTTCCTTCTATTGCTTCCACTTCATTACCTCAGCAGGGATAATATGCATCTTTTGCAATGTGTTTTAAGGTTGACCCCGTAAATAATTCCAGGTTTAGACGTGAGAACCTGACAAGTGGTGAAGGAACCATAAAGAGGCAGAGAAAAGCACCGTGTCTGCTAAAAGGTCTCGTAATGGCCGTGTTCGGGCTTGATGACTGCTTTTGGATTAATCTAAATGGTTTGTGCGCTTAAATGAAAGCCTCACAGCACAGTTCCACGTGATACCTCTTGACAGACTGAAATGGCACTCAGGCACCCCGCAATCTCAATCCTCGCTGATAACCTCGCTACACACAACTGCACATAAAATATCTGCTCTTTTTAAATATTCGTCATGCCTTGTTACCACCAAAGAAAGGCAGATGTTTGGAGCGAAAATACATTTTTAGTTTAGTTTTGTCTTTGATTAGGTGCAATGAGCTGAGTTCAAGGTTTTAAAGTGAGGGTGGAGAGTCTTTGTAATCGAATGCACCCTTTCTCAAAGCAGTAACTATTAAGTGAAATGTCTCATTTACAAACAGAAAAGAAGCCTTGGTGAAGGAAGACCATTTCTGTTCTGACACATGGCATGTGTTGCAGCTTAGTTCTGGTGTGTTTTGTCAAGCTTTGTAGAAGATGATGACAAGATGTGCAGAAAGACATACGGTGTGTGTGTCTATCCAACTGAGATCATTTGTGAAAAAGAAATGTCTTCAGACAACTGTGACATACAGGTATGTGTGATATACAGAGCGTGTAAAAACATGGGAAATAAGAGACAAAAAATGCTACACTGAAAGATTTTTAAGATTCTTGCAAGACCATTATTTAACTGTCAGTATGCCCAGGAATGTTCACTGTATGAAAAAAAATGCAGAAAATTATATAATTGCATCCCTTATTCACTGCCAAATGTGACTCATTTCATTGACATTTCAGTCTAAAATGGTTGTCTTCATTCATTTGTTTTAAAAAATGGCCTAAAAGTCACTGTGCTGCCACTCAGTCTATTTCAGCCTCCAACAGCGTAACTTTTCGCACTGATTTTTAAATGCATCTTGTGTGGTTGATATTGAGTGAAAAGCTTCTTCATCTGATTCCAGACAAGCCTTCTGTCTCCTCGCTGCCTGCTTCATCGATCACATGACCCTCCAATCTGACCCCTCAGACCCCTCTCAGGACACCCAAGACCAGCCCGGCATCCTAATCTCCACAGCGAAGACGATAAACACTGCACTTCTGTTTCTGCTTTGGAAATACAACAAAACTCGAATTCTGAAGATTACAGATTGCCTTTAAACCAGTGGAGATTTTTTCCATTCTTCAATCACTTCACAGATAGCAAAGAGTGAATAGAGGTTTTTAAACATCTAGGTTTCTGGTAAACACAGAAACAAAACATGTTAATGATGATTTCTCATGGTCATTAAATGTATTGTGTTTCTCAAGGAAAACATACTAAATCAATGCCTGGGCAAAGCATTTAGACATATTAAATGAAACGCATTGATCATCCATTTAATGTATGTGATTATTAATTTAATAGCATTGACGCTCTCTGAAAAAAGCCCTGGATTTCTTTCACAAAACAGGAACGCACAGAATGAGAAAGCAGGGAAAGCGAGAGGTAGAGAACAAAAGAAATCAGTGGGTACTAAAAATTAGTTAAAGTAACTTACAGTTAGTAACTCTGATTGGAGTATTAGTAAACTGTCTGCTTCATTTCTGCCTACACTTTATTTTGATGTTCCCCCAACAGACATTTGCAAGTACATGTCAACTTATTCTACTATCCCAATACAACACCTAACCCTAACCTAACAGTCGACAAATACTCTAATGAGAGTTAGTTGGCATTTAGTTGCAAAATTACTTATAATTAGTAGTGTCTAAAGTGGATCATCAGACAAAAAGTGTAACCGTAATTTGTAATAATGATTGTGCTACATATCATAATTATGTGTCATTTTGACAAAGTGGGTTGTAAATGTTCTGTCATGTTCTATTTTTATATGTCAGCAAAAACAGTGCGTGCTAAGAGTGACAGGTGTGACAGTCTTTCTTATCACACCTGAGACAAATTAGTAAAGGGTGAAAATGCAATCCAACTAAAGAACATCCAGACCCGGATCCGAAAACAAAACACCTTATACATAACCTTACTTCACACTCACAATTCAGGTCCATATGTCAGTAACCCATCTCTGGAAAGAAGCAGACACTCTTCACCTCCACATGCTTCAGATCAGTATGAGCATATGACAATGACTGCTATCCTCACAAGGAATAATCTACACATACCAGATAAAGATAATAAAGGTTTCATATTATCGCATTCCGTTTCATTTTATTTCCCTCTCCCATCCACACACACACACACGCAGCACTCAGTTTTGCAGCTCACGACTGCTTGGCCCCAAATGCCCTGGAGCCTTAACAGAAGATCAAAAAAAAAAAAAAAAAAAAAAAATCCAGCATGTTTGCACTGACATGACTGCATGTGTAAGTGGGTCTAGGTTTGCCTACATTATGGACCAACTGTACCCACAATGGTGGCAAAACCTGAACTCATCTGTCTGTCCCCAAGAAAACAACTAATAAAGATGATATCTTAATGAACATATAAAATATGTAAAAAGCTTTGTGTGACCATTAGTTTTAGAAGAAGAGACAAAAATTAATATATAATCAACATAAAAACCATAGAAGCTAATGAAAGGTTTTGATGTATGCGTGTTTTTCTGCATTCTCTCTTGGGGGAAAAGAAAACAAAAAACAAAAACAGATATTGCTCTTCTGCATCTTAAACTGTTCATCTTCAAACTTTATCTTCAAATTATCCTCATAAATCTCTGCACAACACATCAACACAAAAGGGAAATTAGTTAGTTTATGTTTTTAGTTAGATTTGAATACTGGACTGTAATTTCAAATATAAAATGTAAAACACACAACGCAAGGTCACAGCAATCAATTTGCTGTGAGTAATTTGATGGTACCGAGGTAATTTGGGTTAACAAATTGCACTCAGTATTTAAGACATAACACTTTCTTACATTAAAAAACGGTAGTTGGATTCATTAAGTGGCTAATTAAACAAATTGCTTGCATTATGACTTTTCTTCAAACTGTGGTTAAAATACTAATGAGAGATCATTCTCCTTTACTGTGAAAAAAATTAAATAAAAAATACTGTAATTATCCCTTTATGATTTGATAGTATATCTGTATGGATTTCAGATGCTTTACTAGTCTCACAAAAAGTCCATGCTCTATCATGTCAGATCTGTGCTTTTAAACACCCAAAATGACAACTTTATGGCAGACAATGCTGTATCATTAAATGGTTGATGATGAATTGAAAATTTAAAAATAAAAGCACAGTCTAATCACATTTAGTTGAATGAAAAAAAAAAAAAAAAAAGTCCTGAGATCTAAATGTAGGTATAAAAAGAACTTGTGGGGCATATTTTTAATCTCAGAGCAGATATCAGCAAAATGCATGAAAAATAAGGATGGAGATACTGACACTTTACTGAGAGTCTCTTAACTGAAAGAAACTTTTTCACACAGACATTAAAAAGGATCCCATGAGAGTCACAAAGTGCTAGAGACTGTCAAAGAGCACTCTAAGCTATAATTATTCAAGTCCATCTTTTGAAGTTATGATGGGTGGTTATTCCCACAGGTAAGCATCTACACTGTATGCATGTCAAATCTGCAAATCAGCTTTGCTGTAGAAAGATAGGCTACTTGACAATCCAGGTGTAATAGAGGACAAGTGATCCCTCTCCACCGTGTGGAACCAGAAATACAAAGAGCAATATGTTTATAAATATGTGTATGAATAATATAACATTGAGGTTCTAAAAAAAACAGCATGATGTACAGTATATACAGTATATAGAGGTAAGATTTTTTTCAGTCTTCAGAGGTAATTGCATACAGAGGAACAATCCAAAATCCCTTTTCGCCTGTTCAGAGCCATCTCACTGCAGTATTATCTGTTCCTGGAGTGTAACGGATGGACCTTTTCCCTCTTTGCTGTTCCTGTAGTGATATGTTAGTCAGCAGGGGCGCTGTTTTCAGCAGGGAAGAGCGAGTCGTGGCTGGATAGGTGGAGGTGTAGTGTTACCACGGTGTGCTAAACCTATTAACCGCCTTACAGGCAGAAAAAAAAAAAATCTTCCTTACTGTGCGCTAAAGTCTTTCATATTGCAGAGAGCACTTGAACCATATTTCTTGCCACTCGTCTGTACTTGGAATCGTTCCAAACCGACAAGATGCAATGCAGAAAAACAGTGAAGATGAAAAAACACAAAGGAAGTGAGGGGATAAAAACCTTACTGGCTACTTAAATTCAGTTGAGGACTGTCGGGACCATTGAAATTCAGCCCAAAACCCTAGTGCATTGATCTCAATTTCCAGCCCAGCTTGGGTAAACAGCACAATGTGTGCCTACAAATCAAGTAATTAACACTTTAAAAAGCAACTGAAGCTGAGAATGAATAAGGTCATGTCAAATCTATAATGGAATGAAACTGCGAGAGGAGGAAAAAGATTGTTTGGTTCCCTTTAGCCTCGAGCGTAGCCATGCAGGCAGATGAGGACGACAGAATGAAGAGAGTTAATATGAGTTCCAGCAGTCATGATCATTGATTATGTAGACTGTGTTCTTTACCGCTGTCAGACAACACGAGAAAAATGCAACATATGGGAACATGAAACTTTGGCATATGCAAGAAATATATACATATGCCAGACTCTACATCGGAAAAACGGGAAAAGTCATATGAATAAATACATCTCAATAATCACAAGGCAAGAATATTGAAGTGCCAACCACCAAATAAGTTTTAAAAATACATGAGGGTCAGCAGAGGAAGAGCACAGTTAATATTTATGTGACAAACAATGGGCTGATGCATTAATTTAAGGCTTCTACTGAAACTAACAACTGCTGCGTTGACTGTGAGAGACATTATGATTAAAACTGTAAAATTCACCAAAATTAATTTTGATTAGGTCACTCTTAATGCAACAACCTGCATTTATCAATGCAGCAACACCACTTAAGCACTTGCATTATTATGATCATTAACATTATACCCATATCACTAATTAAGATATAGGCTATGTTAAATAACGGAGAGCTGTAACGACATGAGGGTGAGTAAATGATGAGATTTTAAGAGCACATGCTGAAGATAGGTACCTAGTAGGGCCATAAAGCAGATGCATATGGCGAAGAGGGAGCTGAAACTGAGACCCACATCGTCTCTGTAGATGGCCAGCGTCACTTCGCAGTGCCGCCCACGGTAACCCTCTGGACAGTGACATGTGAATTTGGAGGGAGACTGTGCCACACATGTGCCCCTGTGACATGGGCGGCTGGCACAGAGCGTGTACACACAGAATTTGCCAGTGGAATTCGCTTTGACCATGTGACCTGGGGGACACCTGTGATAGGAGGAGACAAAAAGGGTCGAAACATCAATCAAATGGTAATATATATTTAAGGGTTAGTTCACCCCAAAATGAAAATTCTGTCATTAATTATTCATTCTCATCCTCATGTCGTTCCCCCCCTTTCCTCATCTTCAGAACACAAATTAAGATATTTTTTATAAAATCCGATGGCTCAGTGAGGCCTCCATTGCCAACTCTTTCAGATGGCCAGAAAGCTACTAAAACAGTTCATGTGACTACAGTGGTTCAACCTTAATGTTATGAAGCGACGAGAATACTTTTTGTGCACCAAAAAAAAAAACAAATAAAGACTTCAATCAACAATATCTATTGATGGCCAATTTCAAAACACTGCTTCATGAAGCTTCGAAGCTTTACGAATCTTTTGTTTCGAATCAGTGGTTCGGAGCGTGTATCAAACTGCCAAAGTCACGTCCCCCAGTGGTGAAGCACTGAAATTTCAAAACACTTATGATGTAACAAAGCCTCAATTACTGAAATCACTTGACTTTGGCAGTTTGATTCTCGGCAATTCATAACATTAAGGTTGAACCACTGTAGTCACATGAACTGTTTTAAATATGTCTTTAGTGTCTTTCTGGGCATCTGAAAGTGTTAATTATCTTGCTGGTAATGGAGGCCTCACTGAGCCATCGGATTTTATCAAAAATATCTTAATTAGTGTTCCGAAGATGAACAAAGGTCTTACAGGTGTAGAACGACATGAGGGTGAGAAATAAATGACAGAATTTTCATTTTTGGGTGAACTAACATTAACATGTAACATTAAAAAGAGATTGAAGGGGTTCAGTAAATGATGACAGAATTTTAAATTTGAGGTTAACTGTCATTTTCATTATAGTGTACATTTCTTTCCAATGTTGCAATACTGAAAAACATGTCTAGAAACCATTTAAAATTATTTAAAGAATTGTGTTTGGTACTGCTAGTGTTGCAGAAATTAGAGGACATTGGCCAATAACATTTATTATTATTACTTTTATTATTATTATTAATTATTATTATTATTACTAATTGATTTATTTGACTATTTTTCCAATGTCTTTTATGTCTTTTATTTTATTGACCATTTTGTGTGATGGTGCTAGTTGAAATGAAAGGACATTGGTCAATAGAAAAGGAATTTTTTTCTTTTGGTATATCTAGAAATTATATAAAAATTGTACAACCACAATGAATGTGAATGTGAAACCACTCACAGTGAGCTGGTATATTTAAAACCCTGTGTGAATACAATAAGCTTAAGATCACACATACAATTTTTTTTGCCTTGGAGATCAATGTAGAACAGACAGATCGCTGAAAGTATTTAAAATTTGACTGAATATATGACAAAGCAATCTTAAAGTACTCTAAAAATCTCAAGGGAAAACACACATACACAGTGCGGAAACTCAATGTGACCTGCACAGAGCATGCTTATCAAACTATTAGAACAAGAGTAGGGCAGCCTGCCGGCAAGTCAGAGGCAATACCTGTAGACAAACAACAAAATGCAATCAAAGACATGATCAACTACACAGCAGCTGCACAGCTCTCACAGCCAGAGGGGACAGTGGACAGGTCTGGGGAGAAGAGCGGCCCACAGATACCATACCTGTATCTGCCTTCAACTGAGGTATGTTTACACACAACCCCAGGGCCAAAGTGCATAAGGCTTGACTAAGTAGAGCCCCTACTGTGTGTGTTTGTGTGTCCTACATTGAGGAGATCAGAGAGGATTTTTATTAAAACTAACCAATGCAACATTAAAACAGCAACAACAAAATGCATTAAATCATGGAATCTATTTACTATTTAAATTAAATTCTTGATATATATATATATATATATATATATATATATATATATATATATATATATATATATATATATATATATATATATATATATATATATATATATATATATATATATATATATATATATATATATATATATATATATAGAGTACAGTCCAAAAGTTTGGAACCACTAAGATTTTTAATGTTTTTAAAAGACGTTTCGTCTGCTCACCAAGGCTACATTTATTTAATTAAAAATACTGTAAAAAACAGTAATATTGTGAAATATTATTACAATTTAAAATAACTGTGTACTATTTAAATATATTTGACAAAGTAATTTATTCCTCTGATTGCAAAGCTGAATTTTCAGCATCATTACTCCAGACTTCAGTGTCACATGATCCTTCAGAAATCATTCTAATATGCTGATTTGCTGCTCAATAAACATTTATGATTATTTTCAATGTTGAAAATAGTTGTGTACTTTCTTTTCAGGATTCCTTGATGAATAGAAAGTTCAAAAGAACAGCATTTATCTGAAATACAAAGCTTCTGTATCCTTATACACTACCGTTCAAAAGTTTGGGGTCAGTACGAATTTTTATTTTTATTTTTTTGAAAAGAAATGAATACTTTTATTCAGCAAGGATGCATTAAATCAATCAAAAGTGGCAGTAAAGACATTTATAATGTTACAAAAGATTAGATTTCAGATAAACACTGTTCTTTTGAACTTTCTATTCATCAAATAATCCTGAAAAAAAATATTGTACACAAATATTTTGTACAATTGTACACATTAAATGTTTTTTTGAGCAGTAATTTGACATATTAGAATGATTTCTGAAGGATCATGTGACACTGAAGACTGGAATAATGATGCTGAAAATTCAGCTTTGCCATCACAGGAATAAATTACTTTGTGAAATATATTCAAATAGAAAACAGTTATTGTACATTGTAATAATATTTCACAATATTACTGTTTTTACTGTATTTTTAATTAAATAAATGTAGCCTTGGTGAGCAGACGAAACTTCTTTTAAAAACATTAAAAATCTTAGTGGTTCCAAACTTTTGGACTGTACTGTATATATATATATATATATATATATATATATATATATATATATATATATATATATATATATATATATATCAAGTACAGAAATCACATGGTCCTAAGTATTCAGACTCTTTGCTGTGACACTCATATATTTAACTCAGGTGCTGTCCATTTCTTCTGATCTTCCTTGAGATGGTTCTACACTTTCATTTGAGTCCAGCTGTGTTTGATTATACTGATTGGACTTGATTAAGAAAGCCACACACCTGTCTATAAGACCTTACAGCTCACAGTGCATGTCAGAGCAAATGAGAATCATGAGGTAAAAGGAACTGCCTGAAGAGCTCAGAGACAGAATTGTGGCAAGGCACAGATCTGGCCAAGGTTATAAAAAAATTTCTGCTGCACTTAAGTTTCCTAAGAGCACAGTGGCCTCCATAATCCTTAAATGGAAGACGTTTGGGACGACCAGAACCCTTCCTAGAGTCTGTCCGGCCAAACTGAGCTATCAGGGAGAAGAGCCTTGGTGAGAGAGGTAAAGAAGAACCCAAAGATCACTGTGGCTGAGCTCCAGAGATGTATTCGGGAGATGGGAGAAAGTTGTAGAAAGTCAACCATCACTGCAGCCCTCCACCAGTTGGGCTTTATGGCAGAGTGACCCGACGGAAGCCTCTCCTCAGTGCAAGACACATGAAAGCCCGCATGGAGTTTGCTAAAAAAACACCTGAAGGACTCCAAGATGGTGAGAAATAAGATTCTCTGGTCTGATGAGACCAAGATATAACTTTTTGGCCTTAATTCTAAGCGGTATGTGTGGAGAAAACCAGGCACTGCTCATCACCTGTCCAATACAGTCCCAACAGTGAATCATGGTGGTGGCAGCATCATGCTGTGGGGGTGTTTTTCAGCTGCAGGGACAGGATGACTGGTTGCAATCGAGGGAAAGATGAATGCGGCAAGTACAGGGATATCCTGGATGAAAACCTTCTCCAGAGTGCTCAGGACCTCAGACTGGGCCGAAGGTTCTGAATACTTTCCGTACCCACTGTATGTATGTATATATTACAGTCAAACCAAAATTTATTCAGACATTTCATTCATTATTACAGTTTCACTATATATTCAATATAGTTTAAAAAAAATGGTAATAAAATATGACAAGATCTCTGAGTTAAACTGTGTCCAAAATTCAATTTTTTTTAATCAATTTTATTGGTAGTCCTCTGCATGAAGAATTTTTGGGTATAATATGTCACAGTTTACTTTATTTTGCTATCCTCACTTACATAAATGAACGATAGTGTCCTGCACCCACTAGTAAAAATATATATAAAAAATATAAAAAATATCGGAATAATTTTTGGTTTGACTGTATGATTATCTGTTTACCTGCATTCATGGATTCTCCACAGGTCCACACAGGTAAAGGGGGGGTTACATTGGTTTTTCCGGCAGGAGTCGGAGGAACAGCCCAGAGACACACCCTGAGAGCTGACCACCGACACCCCCTCTCTGCCCTGACCGTCCAGAGGAATAAACCGCCCATTGAGCCTCAGGTCCCGCATACAGCCTGTGCCAATGAGGAAAAACAAAACAAAAACACAAAGTCAACATGTTTCATGTTTCAGTACAAATATAGCATAAAGGGTGAATCCTCCTCTTACACCTACCAGTGTTTCCCATACATTAACTAGACTGGCAGTCCGCCACATTCTAATTTGTCCCACCACAGTCTCAAAATGAAATGGAAATTAGGCTTGTTGCGATATTTAAATAACCGTCTGATAATTGGGCTCTTTCATACGGAAAAAGTGGGAGTCATAGAGCAAAAGAAATAGACTAGCACCAATTAAGTTTTCGTGCACTATATTCAAAGTCATCTGAAGCCATTTCATACCTTCATGTGAGGGATAGAAGAATATGTTGGTTAAATTCAGGGTTGCCAGGTCCCAGAAAAATTTCCAGCCCAAACCCGCCCAAAAGAAATGAAAACTAGCCCAATTTCCCCCTGCCCCATCTAATCATAGCTGACAGCTGCATTATTCTCATAATACCAGAAATATTATGACAATATTATTTTTCCATATCATATGGTATAGATATTTATCACAAATCACAATATTTACCATTAATGGGGAAGGATAAGCTCTCCACATGTTTGTTAGACCTTGAGAATCAATGTAAACATAACTTGTAACTGCATTAAGCCACCTTTTAATTAAGGGCCCCATTAAATCAATTTTAATTTCCCTGTGTTTTGTGATTTAATACATACAAAAATGTAATGAAATTAATTAATACAACTGTAACAATTAATTGTCAATTAATCAATCTTAAATGAAAATATTACAATTAATTTACAACAAAACATTGCATTTTTATTTTTTTGTCAAATAAGTTGCCGCACGACAGATCTGTTTGATATTAAAACATGGATGAAAAATATCTTGGTTGTATGATATTCCTTACCAACAATGTATGTAATACTACTATTACTATATCATGGTAATATATTTCGGTAACACTTTAGAATAACTGCACACTATGAAACATTAGTTAAGCATTAGTTAATAGTTAATTAATCACTTATAAAGCATTAATAGACATTAGTAAGTAGTTTATAAATACAGCTATAATTGCTTTATTCTTGATTTATAAGCATATCTATAATGTGTTTAATAATTGTATTTTCATACTTTATTAATTGTCAATTTATCATTTCTAAATTAAGTATTACATTATTTACAAACCAGTTGTTTACTAGTTGTCAGTAGTTCATTTAGAAAGTGTAAGTAAATGATTAATAAACTATTTAAACATTCATTTATACATCTTATTATTTAGACATTAGTAATAGTTATTTAGTGTGTTAGTAAATGTTTTATTAACACATATTCCTACTGTAATTCATGATTTATTCAGATAATTATAAAACATTTAGAAGCAGTCAGTTAACTATTTTTGTGAGCTCATCTAAAGTGAGGACTGTTTATGCTTTGTAAAGCTTTTATAAATGAGATTTAAAGGTTCAGTGATCTTCTGCACTGCTGTTCTCTAAATTTAAAGTTAGTACTGAGGTAGTTTTGACACTGGGAATATGTATTAATAAAGCATTTAATAACACACCAAGTAACTAATACTATATGTCTAAATAATAAGATGCATACATGTACATTTAAATATTTTGTTAATCATTTACTTACACTTCCTAAATGATCTTATGAATCACTGACAACTCCAAAATAACTGGTTTGGGAATAATGTAATACATAATTTAGAAATGATAAATTGATCATTAATAAAGTATGAAAATACAATTATTAAACTCATTATAGATATGCTTATAAAGCAAGAACAAAGCATTTATATCTGTATTTATAAACAGCTTACTAATGTCTATTAATGTTTTATAAATGATGAATTGACTATTTACTAATGCTTAACTAATGCTTCATAGCGTGAGTTATTCTAAAGTGTTACCTATATTTCGGTAAAAATTTCTTCCAAGTTAAAGCAAACTTTTATTTTTTCATGTTTTTTTTTTTTGTTTGTTTTGTTTTTTTGTTTTGTTTTATTTTTTCAAATGAAACGGTGAAAAAAAAAAAAATCTCTGAAATGCCCCAGAGCAGTTCTGGAGATAAAGTTCATGTGTTCATGTCCTCATATATTCAGAAGACTGATGTTGAAAACGTAAGCGTCTCATGTATGTTTGAGTTTGTGTAGTAGACGAAACTACGCTGTTCATTCACACAGACTCGAAAAACATGCAAACTTTTAAGCGACATACCATTTGACTGAATATTGTCGCGTTCATTTCTGCTGTGTGAAGGTCTTGAAGTCTCTCCTGTTGGTGAAACTCACATAATAATTTGAGGTGACAAATCCTCCGTCCTTGGATTGCCAGGTATCCATTTCAAGCATACAAAACATTATTAAAATGATACATTTTCCTTTGTATTAAACTAAGCACGTCGCGTTCGGTAACGACAGTCAGCAGCACGCACGGTAAAACTCTCCAATATAATATATTCCCATTATAATACTTGATATGTAGATAAAGGACTGTGGATTTGCATTTAATGACTATTAGAGATTATTAATAGCCTATTTTGTTCTGTCGTATCTATAGCTTGTTGCCCCATTAAAAATCTGCACAAAAAATTTAAAATAAATGTCTTTTAATCTTACATTGATAGTAATTTTAAACTTTTTATTAACATTTGGATTTTATAAAATTACTGTGAAAATTTTTTTTTTTTTTTTTTTTTTTTTTTTCAAGATTTAGGCCAGCATAATTTTTGCTGCTGAATTATATAGTCACCTACTTTTCATTTATTTGTTTATTGGTCAGCTTATGATTATATATTTTTATTCATTTGTTGTTTTTCTCTATAATGAAGTAGTGTGTTTAGTGCATTCTGGATTGTCAAAGACTGACCATTAGTTGTACAAATACAGATGTATAGATACAGGCCCCAACTAATAAATTAATAAAGGCAACAAAAGTAACCTCTTTTGCTACATATTTTTAATAGTTTAAATGTATACTTTACATGTTTGACCACTTATGAACTATTATTTAGCCTACTGTATACTGTATGTTGTGTATGTGCTAATGTGCCCCACCATCACCAATAAATAAATTACTTTTAAAGTACAAAATTGTTTACAAGAGAACAAGTTTCTTCATTGATCTAGTCACTTAATTTTGCTCTCAGAATGCACCAGATTTATGCATTTAAATTTGAAACGTACAAAATTTTCCTCCAGGGGGGCATGCACCCTGACCCCCCTAGAGGAAGCGATGTCCACCTCTCACATAATCCTCTGGGAAACACTGCCTACATAACATGCACTTGCTTCTTCATATGCACATATAGACAAACTGAGCTCAACACGATCCATTCATATTCTGAGCTTTTAAGAAAAGTGCTTTTATAAGTCCATTTAATAAACACACAAAGTGCGTGCCTGAGGCTAACCAGCGTGGCTGTATGTGTGCTGCATGCAGGGGACTAGTCCACCTCCTCTACTCTTTCATGTCACATGCCATTGTCTCCCTTCCCTCCCGCTGTCTGTTTTATTCTAGCTGTACGTCCCCTCTACACTGAAGGTGCATTTGAGGCTTTTATTAATTAATTCTTCTAATTAATTTTTCATTATTGTCAATACAATAGTGTATAATCATGACAGATAGAGGAACTACAGTATGAATTAGCTGATAAAGCTGTACAGATTTGTCTGCATGATGTACACATGTGCTGGCTAGGTTCTTTTCTCTGACTGAAGTTAAATTGGATTAGCAGTAAAATGGAAGTCTACTTCACAGCACTATATAATTCAGTGATTGGATTTCTGGCCATGGGACGCAGTATTTTTGTTAGCTCAAAATGCCATTCTACAGTGTTTATTGGAGTCCACAGCTCTCCATGCACGCTTTGAGACATTGACTCCATTTCATTTATTGTAACCAATTCATCTATTGCGACCAACTCTGTACAGACCGCACAGACTGGTAATCAACTCTAGAAATGGGAATCAGGGGACTGTATTTGGTGCTGCTTTGAAAGTTCAACTTACAGTGTGGTATGTTTTTCACGTCATAATGCTTATTTGCCAATTCCATCGTTTGTGCCAGGCTTGTTTTTTTTTTTTTTTTATTATGTATTTTGAGTTTCTGATTATATACAAAAATAACAAGAAGAATGTATGGAATTTTTTTT
Source organism: Chanodichthys erythropterus (assembly GCF_024489055.1). NCBI lineage: Eukaryota > Metazoa > Chordata > Actinopteri > Cypriniformes > Xenocyprididae > Chanodichthys > Chanodichthys erythropterus. The sequence goes on along the minus strand of NC_090231.1, from coordinate 20,901,456 downwards.
TTTTTTTTTTTACCATAATAGGGTGGTTGGGTACACACACTGCGGACACATTATTATGTTCAAAAACAATGTAAAAGTTAATTTTGCATAATAGGTTCCCTTTAAATGAATACACGATGGGTAACACTTTAGTTTAGGGTCCAGTTGTCACTATTAACTAGTTGCTTATTAGCATGCATATTACTAGGATTTTGGTTGTTTATTAGTACTTATAAAGCACACATTAATGTCTTATTCTGTATGACCATCTTCTACAACCCTTATACCTAGTTCCTACCCAATACCTAAACTTAACAACTACATTACTAACTATTAATAAGCAGCAATTCGGAGTTTGAGGCAAAAGTCAAAAGTTAGTAAGAATTGGACCCTAATCTAAAGTGTGGCCACATGATATTAGCATGATTTAAGTTATTATCTTAGAACTGTACATTTCTGCGATATGGACATTACTTTGACAGTCACCTCTGATAACATTCGATTACTCTTAATTGTAACATAGGAACATTAATTTTCGGTAAAGCTGCTTTGAAATATGTAATGTGAAAAGCGCTATAACAAAGGTGAAATGAAAAGGTAAAAATTATCCCGAATAAAGCCAAAGTGTCATGAAACATCATCTCCAGAGATTTACCTGTACGTACATTACAACACATTCCAATGTGAATTATGGCACATTCAAGCTATACACAGCTGTTCAAAAGTTTGGGGTCAGTAATCTTTTTATTTATTTATTATTATTTGAAAGAAATTTATACTTTCATTTAGGGTGCATTAAATTGATAAAAAGTGATAGTAAATATTTTTTTTTATGTTAAAAAAGGTATCTATTTTAAATAAATGCTGTTCTTTTGAACTTTTCAAAGAATTCTGGGTGAAAAAAAAACATTGTTTCTACAAAAAATATTAAGCAGCACAACCGTTTTCAACATTGATAATAATAAGAAATGTTTCTGGAGCAGCAAATCAGCATGTCAGAATGATTTCTGAAGGATCACGTGACACTGAAAAATATTAAAATAGAAAACGGTTCTTTAATATTTCACAATATTACAGTTTTTACTTTATTTTTGTTCAAATAAATGCAGCCTTGTGCCACGTCTTGTTTTGGTTTTGTTTCATGTTCATGTTTCATGTCTTATTTTGTGGTTTTCAGAGTTAAGTTATTCTTGTCGTGTGCTCACCTTGTCATGCGATTCCTTTGTCTTCATGTGATCATTGTCATGTGCTTCCTTGTTTAATGTGGTGTTTTTTTAATTGTTTACTTTAATTGTTTAATCATGTTCACAGGTGTGTCTTGTCAAGTCATTAGTCTCTGTGTATATACTGTCCTCATGTTTCCTCAGTCTCTTGTCTAGTATTGATGTTGTAACCAACTGTTGGTGAGTTTGTTACGGTCATGTTTTGTTCATGTAGTCAAGGCATTGTTTTGTTTACTTTGGATTATTTTATTTAAAAATACTGCACATGGGTTCTCAACTACAACTTGCCTCAGTGCACTGATGTTACATCTTACCACCCCCAAACTTTGGAATGGTATTACTGTATGTACTACAGTATATACTGTAGTTACATGCATTGGAAATTTGATCCCCTATCATATCCATAGCTTTTTGGCATTGTGCTCTACCGGTTGAGCTTCATGAACACACCTGCACCTCACCTTGGAAGCTCTTGTTATGTCCTGAGGGGAATGAATTGCCCAGAATCACCACAGCGGGATCGATAACAATCTCCCGACTGCGACCTGGCGATCCCGTGATCTCTCGCCGTCCTCCCCCGCCGTCCAGACGCAGGGTCAATTCGTTGTCATGCCGATCTAAGTGAATGTCATGCCACTCTCCGTTGTCTAAACGATAAGAGGGCATTGTCATGTTGAAGTCCCCATCACCGAGGTTGTAGAAGACACTTAACAGACCCTGATAGATCTAAGAAAGTGGGGGAAAGAAGAAAGAGAATACTGTCAGCGAATAAATTAATTTATAGTTTTGCAGATTATCTGAGGAATCTGGAGAAAATACAGTGCCAAAGACAAAGAACAACTGTGAAATTATGAAAATAGTGGTAGTGAAGGGAAGAGAAAAAGAGCAAAGAGAGGCTCAGTATGGGATGACATAGACCCATTGGGAACTGAAGACATCAGACTGGGCCAGAATCTGATAAAACGACTGAGCACTAACAGAATTAAACATATCAGTCCTTTAATTGGAGACAATGGGAGCAAGAAATTCAATATGGAGTCAGTGAGGTTTGCCACTATATTCTTGTGTTGCCTCTCTGAATCTCTAGAGGTCAGCTGTGAGACTTTCTTTTACTCTCTCTTTCCCTTTGTGTGTGTTTTATGATCTTCTTATACGGATTGCTTCTAATAAATCAAATGTTTCAAAGGCAAGTTTTATTATTTATGAGGGCAAGACAAAGTGTGTAATATCAAAGTACAGTATAAAAGTCAAAATTTGTGTGCTTTGAATCATTCAACATCCAACGATCCCTTAACTGTAATGATTTTGCCTTATTTTTAACAGTCTAATTACAATAATTTAACTGGTATTTTACTTAACAAGCTAATGCTTACTAGCCATAGCTCTATATCTGGTGGGAAAAAGAGGAAATGCCACGTTTGACAATAAGGTATGTATTTGTTTGTGAGACAGAGCGGCTGGCCAATCTCCTGAAGAAAGCCCCAACCTTCATTTTAATTTCAGAGTCTTTCTGCAAGTGTCCCAGAGAGCATAATTTGCAAGCCTCCATTTTAGATCCTGGCTTTGTTGTGAAGGAAAAAGCAGGACCAATCAATGATGTAAAGGCAGTCAGGCTTTCTCACATTTGTATACAGTTGTACAAAAACTGTAAATGGTATACATGAATAAACATAGTTGACCTCTGTGAACTTATCACCCTCCTTCTCTCCCACAGCCTACTGAATTTCACCTGTGATGCAGCTCAACCCGGATTGTTATTTCAAGGCTGAGTCTATGCTGGGTAGGTATAAAAACCTGAAGGCGTTTTAATTAACAAGATCATTACATTTAATCTATCCATGGTAAATTTGGGATTTTTCCTCATGCCCTAAGATTTACCCCACAAATCACAGTAGAGATGCTCACTCTATCCCCTAGGTGGATGTGAAAGGTGCCTCCACGCCCCTCATCCCCATCCAATGATCCAGAAACCAATGTCATCTACTGGAGCAGCAGGTGAAGCCATCTGCCCAGTTGCATGTTTCAAAATTAGAAGCATTTTATCATGGACCATTGGATCTTAAGTGCATATTATTAAGTATGTTTGGCTTCCCCAACCACCTTTTCATATTTTGTTATGTGTAAAAAATATTAGGAGACATCATTAATCAATGTCATGACATAATCTAGGGAATCATTAAATGAATCCTTTTTGGTGGTTATAAAGAGATGAGACATCAGGTGTTGAAGCAGAACTGAAGCATTTTTTTCTGAGGGGGGAATAAAATGGCTCAAACTGAATGAGAAAATGATCAGCAGTATAAAAATAAAATACAAAATATGAGCCCAATTAGAGTAAAAAAAAAAAAAAAGGTTTAAAACCAACACAGCAATGAAACTTCCTAAGTTCTTCATAAGACTTCATAAAGCCTCATTTCATAAGTTCACGACCAGCAGATATGCCAGGAAAACAACAGTTTGTGATTGTTGTCTTATCTTTTAGGCTACGTTTAAACTGGCACAAAAAATCTGATCTTTTGCTCACATCAGACACAGATTGGAATTTGTTGCACATGTGTAAACACAAAAATCCACACAAGATCCGATTTTTTCGCATCCGATCTGAGCCACTTCCAAATGTGGTTTTAAATCAGATACATATCCAATTTCTGGACATGCGACCTACGTCTAAACACGCATATCCGATTCCCATTGGAATTCCAAGCCACCACAAGGCGTGGGCAGCACGTTTGCTCACTAAAAGGTACCTTGTTATGTTGTATTATGAAGCAGACGTGCCTGTATGCACTCGCACCGAAAATGCGCAATTATTGAGGTGGGAACATTATATGTCTATCACATTCAGCATCTGAATATCAACCTGAATATTAAGAGAACGCCATGTGTGTGTGTTTTTTTTTTATAAGGCAAAAGCTTAATTGGGTAAGCTTCTCTCTCCCTCTCCCTCTCCCTCGCTCGCCCAATTCATTCAAATAAATGTAATCTTACCTGCTACTTTATTTCACTGCAGAATCATAAAACTAATGACTGTAGATAATATAACAACCGCAAATTACCTTTATTTTCCGCTCTATATTTGTTTCAGTCAGATTTTGCGCTGCAAAAATTCATGACACTGACAGCTGTTAATTTATTCATTCTGACAGGTAATCGTGGCCACCCGACGTAAAATATATAAATAATTTTAATACCACGGCCATTCAAAACCCGAGGGTCTACCATGTGCATGTAAAACTATCAATGACAATCATATTGGGGCGGGAAGTAATGTAAACACAGATAACGGATACCAGTCATGTCTAAAATTAATGTAAACACACTGGCAAAAAAATTAAATATGGTCAAAAGATCGGCTCTCTGCATAGAGACATGTCTTGTTTCTCAAACAGAGGGTTTGGTCTCACTAAGGGGTGTCAGGAAACATACAAATGGGCTAAAATTGATTTTAAATAAGACAGTAAGTATTAAAATCTACTACGAAACTACTAAAAATCAAGATTTATCTTATGTTAATCTATTCACTAAAGTATTTATTTATTTTTATTGAAGTTTTCACAGTCTTGGAAAGCCAAGATATATGAGGTAGCCTAATTTTGCTTAATGTGATTGCTAGGCCTGGAAAATTCATGTAAATTAACGTCATACTAACTATATACTAAACTATATGGGCATTTTAAATAATGAATAAACATTTTACAGTTATACAAAGCTCTAAATATTTTATCTGGTAGAAATTGTAAACTGTCAACTGGAAAAGTCAAGTAAATTCAGGTTAAAGAGAACATTCAGCTCTTAAAACTCCAGGAAAGCTGAAATGTAATTATTATTATTTTTTAAAATTTAGATTAAAATGGAAAGGCTCAAATAATGAATAATGCAATGTTTTCTTTTGAGCTGTCTATCATCAAATCCTTCAATAAAACTCTAAAAGCAATGAAACATAATTATAACCAACATCAGATGCATGTTACCTCAACATGATTTAATGTGGTTCTGTATAACACTTTTAATCAAGTTTAAATCCACTCTGTATATTTTAAAATCAGCATTATACGGTTGTTTTCCGGCATCATGATTAAAATGATCAGATAAAATCAACTCAGTGCATCTGTAAACACATTCGGAGTAAGAATCCCTTGAAGTCAAGGAAAACACAGACTACATTGATATTCTGCTGCCGCTAATGGACCTGTGCCTAAGTCTCTTGAGAAGAAATTAGATGATCAAACTATTATTTCCTCCTCATCTGTTGATAAGAACACCTTGCTGGAAATGTCTCAGCGAGATGATGCATCATAATCAGACACAACAGCCAACGCTAAATGGGTATTGGCACATCACATCAATTAGCATTATTGCTAAGGTAATTGAGAGGAGCGCAGCAGGAGATTAAGTTTTAATCTTTTGCACATGGCAGAATCAGTTCCTGCACCACTGTGAAGCCTCACAAGAATCACAATATAAACAGGTAATGCAATCTGTAGCCTTCCACTTTAGGGGGATATAAAATGTCTTCGAGCCTGTCTCAGAGACACGTCTAATTCATGCCGCTGATAAATCACCCACGATTTACATGGGAGAGAAAGAGAGAGAAGGAGGGAGAGAAACAAAGCAGCAATCAGCAATCCGACCACATCATCTTAAAGCAGGTGTTGAGAGAAAAAAGGAAACATGAAAAAATGAGAGCCTTGGAGTGAGAGGGTAGACGGCATGCATTCCGCAAGTGTATCAGCCGAATCGGGAGACGCATACTAATGCTTCTGATTAAAAACAAACTCGTTGCTCCATTCAAATTCTCACATTGCACCGCTGTTGCAACAACGTTCACAGGGTCTGGCAGATGGTCTGCTATTACAGAGCACATCAAGAACAAATAATTTCATATGCTGGCGGTCGATGCTGCTCATTTGTTTTAAGGACGTTTCATGGGCACAAATTTGTGGGGAAAGACATTAAAAATGGAGGGCAGAGTGTTCAATATTTCTTTTAAGTTTCTTGAGCACCAAATCAGCATATAAGAATGATTTCTGAAGGATCATGTGACACTGAAGACTGGAGTAATAATGAAAATTCTGCTTTTCCATTACAGAAATAAATTACATTTTAAAATACACTGAACAAAATTATAAACGCAACACTTCTGTTCTTGCCCCCATTTTTCATGAGCTGAACTCTTGGACTTTTTCTATGTACACAAAAGGCCTACTTCTCTCAAATATTGTTCACAAATCTGTCTAAATCTGTGTTAGTGAGCACTTCTCCTTTGCCGAGATAATCCATCCACCTCATATCAATATATGTGGCATATCAAGATACTGATTAGACAGCATGATTACTGCACGGGTGTGCCTTAGGCTGGCCACAATAAAAGGCCTCTCCAAAATGTGCAGTTTTATCACACAGCACAATGCCACAGATGTCGCAAGTTTTGAGGGAGCGTGCAATTGGCATGCTGACTGCAGGAATGTCCACCAGAGCTGTTGCCCGTGAATTGAATGTTCATTTCTCTACCATAAGCCGTCTCCAAAGGCATTTCAGAGAAACAAAAGCGTTGCGTTTATAATTTTGTTCAGTGTATGTTAAAATACAAAACTGTTATTTGAAAATGTAATTTAGGGTTAGGGTAAACACTAATGATTCTTACCAAAAGTTTGAATGTGGAAATTAACATTTCTAACGCATTTTTATTGTTAGTTCATGTGACCTATTAACTAAAGTTAATGGTTTGAACCTTAATTATATTCCAAATTATATTCAAAAGGAACATGATAATACATCTTGAGCATAAAGAAAATGTATTGATAACTTGATAATGCATTGGCCATATTCAAGGGTAGTGAAGAGCATAAGAGAGGGAAAGAGAGATGCTTTCAAAAGCACTCACCTCCAGTTTGAGATACTCGTTCTGTTCTTTGGACAGCAGGCTGAGGATAGAGCTGCTGTGTTTGCGTGTCCGGACCAGGACCTGAATCTGTGTGTGCCTGGCTGGGAGCGTGAAGGCCAGCTGAAAGTGTATGTGACTCCTTCCATCAAATGAATACTCTGGGACCTCTGTGAAACACAAATGTGTTCATCAAATTTAGTCCTTAAAAAAAGGATGCATAAACATTGAAAAACGCACTGTGAGAATATCACAGGATGTTCCGTTTGTGTTACATAAAGAAGCTTTACAAATTCATAACACTTCTGAATGCGATTTGTGCCAAGATTTGGTGTGTGTGAAAATTCTGCCTGGGTGCTAACACTATCCCTCCTACACAGAGCAATTCAAAGATACTCACTGTCACACACACACACACACACACTTCCACATCCATTCAGTCGTCCTCTTTAGCAATGATTTATCTGCTTTATCTCAGTCTCTCTCACCTCCCACTTGTGAAAATAGACATGGCTTGAAAACTTAGGGACAACTACTGAGTAATTACCCTTTTCACACTGATGTCCGCTGTACCCAGGTGTGCACTGACAGCTGAAGGAACCCCACTCGCCGTGGCAGCGGCCCCGGGTCCCGCAGGAGGGAAAGCCCATGTTCACACAGCTACTGTCCGTCATCAAGCATCCTGGAGCACTGCCAGAAGAGTCGGCTGGTGAACCTAGGTCATAAAACTGAGAGAGAAAGAGTCAAAGTGAGGGATACAGAGTACCAGAAATCATGTAAACACTGAGAGAGGAGCAAAAGAAAGAGATTAAAAGATTGGAAATATAAATAAGGCAGAAAATAATGGTCAGGATAAGCCCAACTGGGGGGCCTTGAGAAGATAAGAGATGAAAAGTGAAAGTATGTTTTATCTTATTTGTGCATTCACCTTTAATCCAGCCTGCCATAATGAATATTACCATGCCGAGCAGGCCACAGCCACTTAACAAAAGCAAATCTGCAGTGCTCTGTATTAACAGAATGGAGAAACCTTGAGGTCTTAAATTCTCTTCATAAGAGAACAACCATGCACCACATTACATCAATTTTTCCTTTCATCTGATGACTGCTATTTATTCATGCCCACTCCTCTTAATGTCAGGTTTTTGAAGTGACTACAACAGGAGTTTCATCCTGTGCAGGAACCGGTTGAACCCGGAGCACAGCTGATTTGCTTGCAGCTAAATAAGCTGTGTTAATTCCACTGAACTAACTACTCTTTGTCAGTCTTTATTTCATATTAGACAGGTTGGTTTTTTGTCCATGGTAACTCTATAACTGATCAGTATCTCAAAAGTTTGGGGTGAGTATGATGTATTTTTAAAGACATTAATAAGTTCATTCAGCAAAGATAGTAGCATTCAGTAGTCATATACTGTATTTATGAAAAATGCAAGGTGTCTATAGTAATACTGTAACTGACCACTTGAAACCAATGTTTCCTCCATAGCTGTGTTCGATTATGTCTCTCTAATAAAAGTAAGCCAAAGCTAAAGCTCAAATCAATATTTTCATGTATTCAATTATTTGGTAAGTAGTCGTGCAATAAGTGGGACAATGTACAATGTAAACAACTTTAGGACCCCTCTTAGATATTTCCTCATTACCAACATGAATGGGATAATTACTGGCTGACTATACATTAATCCTGGGACCTTTCCTTGTAGTCCTGATGAATTTGTGTTTGCTTCATACTTAATCTTATGTTTTGTGTTGTGAGGTCATGTTTTAGTCTTGCACAGAGTAATAAATGTATGGTTGTCTGCCGGAAACCATCTCCTGTACACTGATGGTATCTTCTGTGACTGTTTGTTAATTCAGTTCAAGAATGACTCATTACATTCTCCCAAGGTGAAAATCCTTCAACCGACCATAACAATACTGGGCATCTGTGGGGAATTTTGTAGAGACAAGCTGAGCAACACTTCCCATCGAAAAATGCTACGTATATACTAGAATATTACTTTTTTAATTAATATTATTAATACATTTTAAGCAAAATTGGATAATTTACTTATTTTACAGATATTTATATAAAGTTTGGGGTCGATATGATTTCTTTTTTTTTTTTTTTTTTTTTTTTTTTTTGAAAGAAGTCTCTTATGCTCACCAAATTCACATACCTGTATATTTTAATAAAAAATACAGTAAAACAATAATACTGCAAAATATTACACTTTAACACTTTAAAATAACTTTTCTATTTTAGTTTATTTTAAATTGTAATTAATACTGTGATGGAAAAGCTGAATTTTGTACAATGCAAATGTCTTTACTGTAACTTTTAAACAATTTAATGCATCTTTACTGAAAGTATTAATAGCATGTGCCTCGGATACTCTGCCAAAAACAAAACATCTGTTTGGTTTTGATTATCATTTCAATCACGGCAACGCTCACGTGACGTTGCAGTTCTTCATCATCATGAAAGTTAATTATTTTCATGCGTTTTAAAGCCATAATTTAAACTTCTAATATATGGTTTTCTCAGCGCACACATCCGAAGCACACACACAGAAACCTGGCTGGTAGACGGCGTGTCCTATGAGTTTTTGCATGTGTATATTAGATCTGTGTATTAAAGTGACAGCAGCATAATATACAGTACCTACTGAAAATCACTCACTGCTCTTGATTAAATAACTTTAATAGCTTTAATAAGAATACGTTTCTTATTTGAATGCTGCTATTAAATGCTATGGCGATGAGATAAACATGGCAGACTTTGTACAGCTCACTCAGGAGAGAGGCTAAGCTAATAGGGTAGATTCTGTCACCAGTCATGGGCGGGGCTGGAACCACTTGTTTGGAGGGACTATTTATGATTTATGGGGATTATAAAAAAAAAGAAAAAAAGAAATGGGTGGATTTTTACCATCATAGGCTGGTTGCTTACACACACTGTGGACACACATCTGTGTTCAAACACCTTATAATATTGAATTTTGCATAATAGGTCCCTTTTACAGTCTCTCTTGGAGTAGCCAGCTGCTCATTAATGCATTTATTTCCTAATGAGAAACATTTTGTAAATCTTTTTATTGTGACTGTTAGTATGTGACTTTTGTGACTTTTTTGTAGTTGGAGCCTAACGACCCATTATAAAGGCTAGTCAACTGGTGGTAGTCTGAAGTTTTATTTTGATCTGCTGTGGTTGTATATGTAGCTGCTTGTTTTTGGTGTGCACCTCTGCAAGGTCAACCTTTTCACCATAAGGTTTGAGGTCGTTTGGTTTATTCTTTTCCTTAAGTTTGGTTTTAGTAAAGTACTTTCTCTTTTATGGGATTCATGGCTCAAGCAAACCTGTGTAACCTTTTAAGTAATGTACCATAGTTCCCTGCATGTACCTCCCAAGGTGGAGCAGTAAATGGCATAATACCCTTTAATCTTAAAACCACTTTGCCATGCACCCCATCACACTGTTTATTTGCCACCAAAAAGCCTACTCAGAATTCTCAAAGGTCGACAACAGGGAAAGAGCAAAAGAAAGTAAACCATCTGAGGAAACTGAGTGGGCAGAAGAGAGTTTAAAATAGCAATTCTACCTTTGTACTTCCTCCTTCCACAGTCTATGACCTGCTCTCCTGCAAGCCCCAGCAGCCTAAGTGAACACTTCTATGCTGTTCCTTTGTGTCTGGTGACCACTGGTCAAGTGTTTTAGACTCAAGAACTTTAAGTGAGTCATGGTGTTACAATGAGAAACAAACAGCCACCCACCATACCAAACCTTTGACATGATACAGATTGGTTTAAAAGACAAGTGGCCTGGTCAATTATAGCTCAGTTCAAATAAGACCTCTTAGAAAACTCAAAACTGAGTGTATGCAAGCCCTAAGAGGTCATGGCATGCATCTTTGCTCATCTATATAGGGACAGTAAAAAAAAAAAATATTGTTCTTTTGATTTTTTTCCACATCTTTTATGTCAAATACTTAAAGTTTGTTGTACACATTCCCAATTCACGAAAAAAAAAAAAAAAAAGCGGAAAATGAAGCGGTACTGAGCTTGTCCAATTTCATTTTGTAATGCAAGATTGTACTTGTCCAGGAAGGACACAGTCTCACTAGGATGCAGCCTTCTAATTGAAAAGCATCCACTGTCTTTATGAATGGGTCATTGAATCATTGACTTCCTGTTTGTTCAAAAACACTGAATCAATCAGTAATGAAACACAGCTATATGTTGCTGAGAGACAGCAATTTTTCTGTTATGGCTTTGTTTTGAACTATTTTTTTATTAGCAAAATAGAGCAAAAACAGTCAATATTGTCTAAAATGTAATTTGCTTAACATTACTTAATACTGCTTGCTTATTGAAGTGATTAAGAGCATCAAAGTAGTCATAGCCATAAAAAAGACAAAAATAAATAAAGTGTGTTTAATGTTTATTGCTGTAAATGATAGATTATACCGAGGGGTTTGAGATACTGTACTCAAATTTTTATTTATATCATGAAAAATATAGAAGATAATGATTTTGACATTAAAAAGTTGGCATCCTAAACATTGATTTCATGGGTTTAATTTCGGCACAGAAACACCTGCTGAGTCTTGTATCATTCGATTCAGAAACTTCTTTTCTACCATTAGAGTGCAAACAGACCTTAATATCAATCTGCACAAGTGACTATCAGGTCAGTGCCGGGAAAGGCAAGAAAATTGCCTTGGTTCCAATTCCTGTGTGGATTTTTTGTGTAATGACCGAAATAACAGCTTATTTGTTTTGGAACTTAACATTCTGCCAAGATAATATCTTATTTTATAGACATTTTTATGGCTGCTATGTGTTGAAATATTTCAGTCTTTGGATGCTGATGCTTTGGTTAATGAATTCCCTATTTGACATGACGGCACCTATGAAGTGCGAGAAACAGAAGAAATGTTATGAAATAACAGGTATTGTAGAGGATTACTTTCTAGAGGATGATGGTGATAACTAGAGCTGTAAATAGAATCGTTTTTTATGATGCATCGCGATGCTGTTGTGAACGATTCTGCATTGATGCATAAAACAAAAGAATTGATTTAAAATAAAAATAATAATAAATAAATAAATAAATAAATAAATAAATAGACCTATCATTGCTCACCTTCCTGAATTCGGTTATCTTTAGCGAAGTATTGTGCAGTATTAGTTGGGGGAAAAACATTTGATGTGTAACATTATATTAGATCCGTGCATTAGGTCTTAATATATGCTAATAAACCTGCTGCAGTCTGTATAATTCTGCATTTCAGTCTGTATTTTATATTCTCCTCTGGTCAAAATCTTGTAGCCAGATGTTGAATTTGTATTCCTGAAGTTTTACTACAAACTTCTCAAAGGTTCTAATGTTATTTCTGTTTGGGTTCAAGCACGTTTGAGCTTCCGAAAGATGTTTGTTCTCACGCATTTTACGGTTGAGCTTCATTGATCAATGTTTATATGTGAATAAAAGCCTAAATTTAATCTGTTCATCATTTAAAGTGATGATCCGAGTGGATCAACTGGCGTGAACTTGTTACCATCAATACATTATCCATTATCAATCGCTGTTTACAATGAATGTATTAAAATCAGAATCATTCTTGCCCAAAATTCATTTGCCCCTTCAAAAAAATCAAGAGAACCTCACCTTGCTGTCCATGATGAGGTTTCGGATACAGCCAGTGAAGTGCTTGTGTTGGAGTTGTGGGTAGATATAGGGCAGGTTCTCATTCACTCCTCCTAGCTGAAGCACTTGTGTCACATTCAGATGCCTGAAAGCACATCAGAAAGGAGAATGACCCTTGCCACTAATGTGCTGTATGTTATGGAGAGGTCGTTTTCCTCTAAATATTTATTGTCACACAAAGGTCTTAATCTAAAAAGTCAAATGAATTATCAGAGTTAATATCTAAAGACATTTTCGAGTATGTAGAGTGAGAAAGAGGAACATAATGATTGTTTCATTGACTGGAGCGCTGTGTCATGCTATCATGGTGAAGGAATGGATTCTTTGGCACTCTAACTTTAATGATTCATCAGGGCGATATATTTAACACTTTAAACAAACATAAGTTGATGTGAAAAGAGAAATATAAAGTAAGAGAAGTGCTGTACTTGTCCATATTCGGTGTGATGCCAGTAACTTCACAGGAAGTGTGGTCTTCTGTAGTTAGCCAGCTGCCCACTCCCTCCATTTCCATGATAGTGGCTCCTGCACAGCGGTCAAGTGTAAAACGCACCTCCTGAGAACAAATGTGTGGGAGAAAAGAAGACACAAATTGACTTGCAAATTTGACTTCCATAAAGTGCCTCAAATGAATGGCGGCATATTAAACATTACGTTCTGAGATTGACTTTTAATGTAGCATCAATGATGTACATGTAAATAATAATAATTTTGAAATAAACCATTAATTTTCCCTTTGAATGTATTTCATATACTCCTCTGGATAAAATCTTGTAGCCAGATATTGAATCTCTATTCCTGAAGTTTTACCAGTAACTTCTCAGAAAGGTGCTGTTTCTGTGCCATTTCTGTTTGGGTTCAATCTGAACCCACAAAAACACAGTTGAAAAATACAAAAGAGACACAGTGTGTACAGTAGTCAGACAAATATAAAATGTAAAAATGTATTTTAATGTTTTATAGCTGGGGTCTCTAAGACCCCAAACAGAACTAATCAAACATTTTTCAAGGATGATTTTAAGTCATGTTCTTCTTAAAAAAACTGTCAAGTCATGAAGTACATCAATGTTAGGTACATATTTCTAGCTATTAAAATGTCTAGTAATATTTTATTTTGATAGTCATAGACATTCTACTATAGTAACTTTGCACCTGTATACATGTCAGCAAGCAGTCATCAGAGTATTAGTGGACTGTTTGTTTAATATCTCCTAACTCTTTATTTTGATGGTTCTTCAACAGACATTCTACTGACTATAAGTAACCTTGCAAGTACACGTCTACTTAATAAATTGTAACCAACATCCTTTTGTTCTCTGAGACCCCATACGGAAGATAAGGGTTGTTTTACGCATACACAAACAGACATGCAGTCATACCACCAGTTAAAGAACATCAGAAAAAGAAAGAATTTAAAGGGATAGTTCACTCAAAAATGAAAATTGTCATTGTATAATTACAAACTTCTAATCCAAGTCTTCTGATGCTCAAATGTGCTTGCTTGATGAATGAGAACCTATAATGTTTGTTCTTGTACATATGGTTGAGTTGCCGTTCATAATTTGATGTGTGAGTGTTGATCAATGCTTGTATGTGAATAAAAGCCTTAATTAAAACTGTTAATCAAATAAAGCAATCATACAGACTTAGATTAAACTGCTCAATTCACATGGACTATTTTTTTTTTTAACAATGCCTTAATAAATAGTAATAGCAGCAGTAGTAGTAGCAGTAGTCATTTTAATGCCATGTCAGCAGCTGAAGCTATTTTCATGGTAAGAGCTGAGTTATAAGTTATACAAGAGTTGCATAAATACAAAAAAAAAATAAAAATAAAAATAAAATAAAATAAAATAACAATATTTACATTTACATATGATAAAAATGTTTTTCTCAATGTCTTAATGTGTTTAAACTGTCAAAATTTTGGTGAATGGACTTTTAATCATATACTTACATCATACACTAAAAGACTGAGAATCACCAAAGACTATAGAATAACACAAGACGTGTCGCTCAGTTCTACTTTCTGAGTATGAATTATCATATGCAGTAAAAGACAACAATATTCAAGTAACGTTACTGTAAAAGCTTTTGCCACTAACTCAACTGACTGACTTCTCTTCTGTATGATTTCAGTCTCTTCAGACCTTACTGTACATGATTAATGAGCTTCTACAACTTTTGACCTCCTAACTGAACTCCTTTCCACAAACTGATCATAGAAATAAAGACAGTATAAATAAAAATGGTAACACTTTACAATAAGGTCTCATTTATTAACATTAATGTATTAACCAACATCAACTAACAATGAGCAATATATTTGCTACAGTATTTATTAATCTTTGTTTATGTTAGTTAATAAAAATAGTCATTCATTGTTAGTTCATAATAGTTCACAGTGCATTAACTAATGATAACAAATGAAACCTTATTTGAGTGCTTAATAAGATCAAGAGAAAACTGTTATTCGTTTTCATGGTTTTCATAACACTTTACAATAAGTGCAACCATAATCGCACTCTGTCAATATTCAAAGTGCAAATAAGACCAACTTTTTCTTTGATACAGAGCTAAGAGATGGTTATAACTACACTGCCCAGCCTAAAATAGCTTTCATATTGAGAGATATTTGCATTCATCAGCGAGCCACTTTCAAAATGCGGGGTATTGAAAGTGCGTTTGAATGCGTGCGCGCGCGCGCGTTTACTTTTCACTTTCAGTGATCGCGCGTACTCTTTAAATATGGAGCAGCGGCGACCGTTATCCAAATTAATTAAATGTATTATATTTAAATACAAAGCAAAACGACAGTGGAGGCATAATGTAAACGTAGCGGTGACATATTATTTCCTAATCATCCTAACACTCTGTCATGGCAACATCACGAGACTACTTTTTGCCTCGACGAGAAATCTCGTCACACCTCTACCGAGAGGCGTTTCAAAGATGGCCGCCGACTGAAATGACTTGTCTTAAAGGGACTTTGGAATCACACACTTTCAGACTTTACAGTTGTTCAAAACACAACAAACTCTCACAGTTGCTAGGAGATGCATGACAAAAGAAAACAATGTTTTCTAAAATCTCCTAAAAAGTGGAATCATAATCTGAAGTACACTACACAATTTTCTGTGAAATATGTCAACTCCGATTGACCAAAACATGCAGACTGGATCTGACTTTCTGCAACTAGCATTAACTTATAAATAAGGGCAAAAATCTGGGCAAAAGTTGTCTAATGTATTCCAGCCTTTAGATGTCTCTGGCTAGAGATCATCACATTTCTTTTGCTTGTAGAGTCAGTTAAATCGCCATGTTGTGTCAAGAGCTCTTTCTTACCAACATTTTTAACACTGGAAAAAGCTACACTTCAAACTCTTTCTCCACTCCCTATGGAGGCTAAAGCCTCAGGCATGGTATTATTAAACACATAGCATGTCAAGATGCTAAAAAGCTCCAACCTGCAATGCTTCCTTCACACCCAGCAGGATGCTTGCATCCTTTTTGTACTGAACAATAAGCATTATAATTTCAAACAATTTCAGACTGACCCTAAGGCAAATTCCACCACAGCAAGACTACAACCTTGCACTACTACAGAGACTAGCAGCAACGAAGATGCCTTGGGATCTGAAACAGCTCTGGCTACAACTGAATACAATACAAATTAGCACACTAAAGAATGTCTTGGACCAAGTAAACCCAGCTAACAGCTGCGACCACAGTTCCTCTGGCCCACTCGGACTGTGAAGATGGTTTTAGACCAGATAGTAAGACTTGTACAGTGGTGTACTAAGGTGTATTATTGGAAGAAGCTGCCGAGGAGAGACGGGCCTCTGCTCGATTAAACTCGGCAGTCAGTCGCTTGCATGCTTACTTTGCTGTTGCTCCTCACGTCCAGTCTGTGCCACCGTCTGTCCGCTACATTCACGTTGCCCGGCAACTGCAGGACCAATGTACCCGAGCCGTGGTTAATTTTGAGGGTGGGGGTGCCGTCGATCAGTTCTGAGAGAGAAGAACATACAGACAGAGAGAAAGAGAAAGAGAGAGAAGAATAGAGACAGGCAGAGAGAAAGAGAAAGAAAAACATAGATGGACAGAATGGATACAGAACTACAAAGGAGTGGAAGATGGTTATACAGACTCAAACTTGAACACACACACTGCCTAAAAACTACCAGGTAAAAGTGTTTTATAAGCTCATCTAGCAGCAGGCTTTGGCTAACAAATGTATAACATAAATTGGCACTTTGTTTCACATTACAGGGTCAAGTAAGCGCCGCAATTACTATTATATTATCCACTGGCATAATAGGAAAAACATATTATGGAAAGTTCTTCTTTTTGTCTGAGTTAGTCGATTGGCAAATTAAAAATTAATGAAGCCAGGAAGACTCCCTTAAGCTTCATATATTCTGAGAGTCTGAACATACAGGCAGAAATGCCTTCAACTAATTTCACATTTATCAGCACGATCTTTGCTGTTAAATAAGCCCATTTTGGCCAATATGTCTGTCTGTGGTGTGTCTCACCAACCCGCCTTCCCAATGTCTTCTAATTCTGCCTCTGTTTTCTTATTTGTCATCGTCTCGAGTTCTCCTTTTGATGCACTCTTTTCATTCCTGTAAATAACACCCGCTTCCTCTCAGCTCGGCTATGTCTGGCGCTCACCGTCTGCTGACCGTGAAACTGAACTTTTGTTGGTCACAGTGTTTTCTTCATACTGTATGAGAGGATACTGTATAAGATGAACTGCTTTTAAGAAACAATAGGCACTTCTCAAAACACATGTACCCACTTCATTAGCTCAAATCAAATGACTGGCTCTCCAGACAGATTGTCCTGGCTAATTCCCTCACACCATCATTAAAATTGGATGATTTATGTCATCCATCTGTGCTTATTCTCGCTGTCACTCTATTTCTCCTATTATTTCTCGTACAGAGTGTTTCAGCTAGTGAATGTCTTCCATCACCCTCCCCTGGTTTAACCCGTTCAAGCGGCTCATGAGTGCTGAGGGACTTTGTTTCACTCTCATGGTTGAGGGGGAGTTTGGTGAGCACATGCTAAGAGACAAATAGAGCAATGATGGAAATAATGGCTCAGAAGTATCATTTAATAAAATTGCTCTGTACTTTGCAGGTGTTAGTTAAGTAAGTATTACTCTGGTCTGTCACTGTTTAATATGGTGAATGATGGTGTATGATATTCCCACATTTAATTCTTCAGTTCTTCAAATTAATTTTAAAATGTATTACTTATCTAATTAAGTAATGGTTTTAATGTTTTATGAATGGAATACATTTATTGTGATAGTCAAAATTACATGTTCACAATATTTAAATGTAAATATTTAATATTTAATATAAATTTTATTTTGTCACCATTTAATTTTAAGCATTTGAATTGTGCACAAACAAGAATTAACAAATGAACAATGAACAAATGAACTGTCATTTTGTGCACTTTGTGTTAGTGTTACAACCCTCCCTTGTCTGCTCGCCGTAATATTTAACATTTAACATTTTCCAAATTGAAATTATAAACCCAAACAATTGTACTGTAATAACTCATGATTCACACAGCTGAATTAAATAACTATATCAACTCCTCAGAGTTTCCTAAACTGTTCCTATCTTGGCAGTTTCCAATGGTCTCATTGAATTCTCTCTCAAGCTGTTTCGATGTCTCCAGGCTAACTCCCGATGGTATCAGTGTTGAGCTGGAGATAACAGCGAACATGCTGGGTGTGGAGCAGTGCTGCTGTAATCTGGGCTGAGAAGCCCTCTTTAGAGGAAAGCCCCTGAGAATGGAGAACTGCTCCCCTACACTGATGCTGTCACCAATCCTGTCCCAGACATGAAGCGCTGCCGACTGAGAGCAAGACCATGTCTTCTCAAGGTGACATGACATTTTAGGTGGAGTGCAGATGAAGCAGGATTGAGAAAGGAGGGGCAACAGGAGTGAAAATGAGAGATGGAAAAGGTGCAAGTCTAGGGTTGGTATTGATTTGAAAGGACTGAATTGAGGGGAAGTAATGAAGGTGTCTCTGTAAGACAGACAAAAAGAGGATGTGACTATTGGAAGTTTTTAAAGGCCGTGACACCAAAGCATCATCAAAGAATTAGTTGCAATAAAAGCTGACTATGTTGTTAGCTTGTGTCGCATGTGTCAGGGCCAAAAAGTTGCACTCAAACGCACCATAAAGAGTACAGCTAGTGGCCAACTAGCAGTTGTGAAAGACAATAACAATCATATGAGCAGGTGGCAGTAGTCCATATTGATCATTCAAAAATGAAAAAAAAAAAAAAAAGGTCTGCAGACTTTTTACCCAAGCGAAAACCAAAAAAAGTGTATATCAGCGCTTTAAAGGGTTAGTTCACTCAAAAAATTAAAAATCTGTCATTTATTATTTACCCTCATGTCATTCCACACCCGTAAGACCTTCGTTCATCTGCGGAACACAAATGAAGGTATTTTTGATAAAATCCTATGGCTCAGTGAGGCCTGCATTGAAAGCAAGTTAATTTACACTTTCAAACACCAGAAAGGTACTAAAGTCATATTTAAAAGAGTTCATGTGACGAGAATTTGGCGCTCCAAACCACTGATTCGAAACAAAAGATTTGTAAAGCTTCATTAAACAGTGTTTTGAAACCGGCAATCACTAGATATTGTTGAATAAAGTCGTAATTTTGTTTATTTTTGGTGCACAAAAAGTATTCTCGTCGCTTCATAACATTAAGGTTGAACCACTGTAGTCACATTAACTGTTTTAAATATGTCTTTAGTACCTTTCTGGTGTTTGAAAGTGTGTAAATTAACTTGCTTTCAGTGTAGGCCTCACTGAGCCATTCGATTTTTATCAAAAATATCTTAGTTTGTGTTCCAAAGATGAACGGGTCTTACGGATATGGAAAGACATGAGGGTGAGTAATTAATGACAGAATTTTCATTTTTGGCTGAACTAATCCTTTAAACATTTTGAATAGAATCATGTTGATCACTTTGTTCATTCCAGACAGCCATGTCATTATGAAAATATTTACATATTGGAATACTCAGGTAAGATGATGTTAAATTAGAACCACATTCTCTGTCCTCTTGACTTCACTCTTTGCTTACTTTCATCACTTTTGCTATTCTTTTCGTGCACTGGTTTGCTATAAAGCTAAACAGCCAATCAGAGTGCTCTCTTTCCGACGGGGTCCGACTTGTGTGGAACATGGCACAAAAACTGAACTAACAGACACTCAACATTGGCTCGACATTGGCTGATGACAGACTGCCACCTTGGTGTGTCACGGCCATAATATACACGTGAAAACCAGAATTAGAGAGAAAGAGGTAGAGAGAAAGCAGGGTGAGGGGGCACATGGTTTGATCTGTATATGTAATTAACATGCAACATGTTTTTGCTCTCAGAAACGATCCCTCTGCAGTCACAGGAGGTCGTCTGTGCTCTCTGCTCCTCATCCCTAATTCATACTGGTCTCCCTGCAACATCACTGCACATTAATCCCTCTGTCAGCGGGAGGGGAGATGAAGGGAGACCGACCTCCTCCCCTCAGATCCCCCCGAATGCATTTCCACTTTAAGCATAAGAAATGGCTTCTCTTTGCATGTCCTGAGGGACGAGCAGGAGGGCAGATGGCATATGGACCCTGAAAACCCCACCCAGTGGCCCTCCCATCAGCGGTTCAGGAAATGAGCTGAAATACTGTAAGTTGAAAGGGATATTTGAGAGCTGCTGTGGCACGATGAGTCTGAGAGGGTTGACTGCGAAGCAGGTTTCTGCAAATTGACCATAATGCGCGCATCACACTCTGGGTGTAACTTTATCTCTGTGCTCACTTTCATCTGCCAGACGCTCCTCTTGTGTGTGTGTGTGTGTGTGTGTCTGTCTGTCTGTCTGCGTGTGTAAAAGCTCACAAACACATTCATAAACACAGTCCCTAAAACATTTTTAAAAACAGTAATGCATGAATTACATTCAAAATTGGCATTTTTCATTGACTGATAATACAACTAAAACATTACTCAAACCTTCGGTCTTATAATTATAGAATATAGCATTCTATCTATCTATCTATCTATCTATCTATCTATCTATCTATCTATCTATCTATCTATCTATCTATCTATCTATCTATCTATCTATCTATCTATCTATCTATCTATCTATCTATCTATCCATCCATCCATCCATCCATCCATCCATCCATCCATCCATCCATCTTTCTCTCTCTCTCTCTTTCTTTCTTTCTTTCTTTCTTTCTTTCTTTCTTTCTTTCTTTCTTTCTTTCTTTCTTTCTTTCTTTCTTTCTTTCTTTCTTTCTTTCTTTCTTTCACTGAAGCCAAAGTGGAAATATATATTTCATTCAAAAGGGTCAATGTATTTTTAATGATTAAATATATAATAATATAATAGAAAACCAACATAAGAAACCGCTTTGGATAGAAGTGCATAATAAATTAATGAATTCGACAGGATGTCTTACCTTTACATACCTGACAAGACTAACAAATTAATCAAGTATGCCATCTATTCACAAAAGGCATCAGCATTTTTCTCAAAGTCCCTGTACATCATCTACATCTACAACAAGTCTTTTCAGTCATGGCTAAATTACCTCTCGAGGCTGCTTATCATTCAATAAGTGTCCTTAATCAAATAAATTAGATTTGTCAGTCTAATTTGTCTATTGATTTGACATGCTCACCCCTCAAATCTTTGTCTAACCTTGAAAAGAGACTGTAACCACCAATAAAACCCATGTGACATGAAGACTTTCCATCAATGAAAATAAACTAAGGAGGAGGTCAGAGGTCATCTAAAGAAAATGAATCCAGGCTGTAATGAGAAAAGTGGAGGAGAAGTAATTCATGCTATGTTAGAGGTGAATAAAGATGGTTGCTCTTTAATACAGAAGCCACGTGTGGATTTCATGCTTAGTACTTGTTTTATAATGTGCGCAGCTATGCCTCAAGCGCTTCGACTGATGTGTGAATCACCCAAGGCAAAAATATACGTGTGCCTTAATATATATATGGCTTAAAAGAAACATAATTACTGTTTACTAAGAGTTATTCACAAATTTAATTAGAATATCAATATAAAAAGAAGCAAATTTCATGTCAATTTTAATTTAAAGCCAAAATTCTTACAGCTAAACTGCCCACTGGAAATGTTTACTGACCAGCAGCAATGTACGGCTCACCTCAGACCAATCAAAGCCAAACAAATACTACTTCTTGACCTTGGACTCCAGCCCACCAACAGATTCATAATCTATTCAGAAAAAACTCAGAAGTACTAATACTCACACAGACACAACAGCATGATGTTCTGCACACAGGGATGTGTGTGGGAGGCCCCAGGGTGTGTGTACACTATGAAACTGCATTGTAATATCAGTGTCATGAGTGTCTTTAATAAGAAGAGCAGAGGCGTAAAACTGGCAGGCACCAGGCCAATGATAAGGTTTAATAGGCCACGGTGAAGAACAGCAGTAAGTAATAAGGTCTGATAGAGTGAAGGCGAGGAGGGCTGGAGAGAGAGAGAGAGTAATGCACGGAGACTCACACTGTGGCTACACTTGTTCCGCTGTCCTCCGCACTGCCATTCATCATTATTCATCTCCAGCTTTCTTTCTTCATTCCACCTTCCTGTTCACATACCATCTTCGTCTCTCACCCAGACATGAACTTCTTTCTCCATTTAATTCATGTCTGAGCTGCGGCACTTACTGTTACTCCCCAGCAGTTCATTCAAATCCGAACCGCTTTTATCTATTTAATCTGACTCTCTTTACTAGACTCTTTCTCTGTTTCCATTTCTCCTCTTTCTGATTCTCTTTCTGTTTGCAGCATTTCCTCACTAGACCTATCCAACCTCTCTCTCTCACACCCCTTTTCTGGTGCTGATTGTAGAGCCAGTGCCTAGTTTAAATCCAATCCATACATTTCCACAAGCAGAAGATGTGGAAAAATAGCATCTCAGGCACACCTAAAAGCATGCTAACTATAGGAAACAATAATGTCTTCACCGAGTAGAGTCCTCAAACCAAAAACAACTCGATGTGACAAACATTATTTTGTATATATATATATATATATATATATATATATATATACAGCTATGGAACAAATTAAGAGACCACTCCAAGTTCAGAAATCAATGTTAAGTGGTCTCTTAATTTTTTCCATAGCTGTATATATATATATATATATATATATATATATATATATATATATATATATATATATATATATATATATATATGGAATCTCAGAGGTATATATATATATATCTCTGAGATATAATATATATATCTCAGAGGTCGCATTAACCGAAAATGATCCATCATTGACAGAATTTTTTTTTTTAACATTGACGGAAAAATCCGAAGGCCATCCTTCACGTTGACAGATTACACTGAGGGTGATCTATTGTAAATTGTAACTGTAATTCCCACCCCTGTCCAGTTGGTGGCGAGTGCGCTCCAATGTAGCAGCAGAGCACTGGATACAGAACAAAAATTAAACTGGCACGAATCTTTTGCTATGCGTTTAATAACGCACAGGCGAGTACCCAGAAGCTACAACGATATATGACGCCACATTACAGAGCGCCAAAACGGTATTTATTGTTTGAATTTCTTGATGAAATGGACAGAATTTTAAATCTGAGACTTTGTTCCATATCAAAAGCAACACAAAGCTTTCAGCTTATAGAGAATACGAACCGACGTCACGCCTCGTTGCATGCTGGGGCGGCGCCGCCATTTTGACAGGATCGCCCTCTATTACTCGTACTGAAATTAATATGGATTCTTGCTTACCTTTTGTTTTGTTTCTGCCATTAAGTGGAACGTTAACATTTTTAATGGTATTGTTTGCAGGGAATAGAAGCTATTTTATCGCATCGCATGATCATTTTATTTATTTATTTTTTTTTCACTGAAGTTTTGTAGAATTTCGTTTACAATGTTGATCTGTTTACCATGTCAGACTCTGGACGCTCACCGCTGCTTCAGCCATCATATGAATATCCAAATAAATCTATGTGATCAACACACTGAGAAAGTCGATTCATTTATTTGTTGGAAACGTTTAAATGATGCTTAAACGAGCATATTGAGTAGGCCTACAACTTGTCATTGTAATTCCCCTTTTCCATGATCACAGATGAGAATCAGAGATTATGAGTCAAATTCAGCGAACAGACGGACACGAACACACTGTATTTTTATATTTATTTTAACAAATGACAACCACACTAAGCAATTTCCTACCTTTATAAAACCGTTATGAAGAAAATGTATAAAATGCTTGCATTTTAAGTGATACTGAAAGTTTATATTTTGGTCTCATCCGTTTTTCTGCATGTGCTTTATTTGTAAATAGAATTTGATCTATTTAATATCAGTCTAAGTGCATTAAGCGTTTTTTTGAGAGGACATGAGAGGAAACCGTTTAAGATATAAATGTGCTGCGTTCATATTTTTTGCTCATTTGTGTATCTCCGTATCTCTTTAATAAATATGTACAGAATTGTTTGTTTGTCACATGAAGCGTTTTTCTTGTTCCCTTTCAGTCGGTCACGTTCGACGTACGTCAGTAGTGACCGACGAATTGGGATATCGCTTAGAGAGCCCTATCATCTTCGTGTAAACTAAAACAAGCCAATGGAATTGGCGTGCGATATTTGCATAATGCGCACCGCCCCCGACAGGTGAATATGCCGCGTACGACCGTTTTTTCCGGCCCCGGGAACCGGAATGACGGTACGGCGCTGTATAGGGTGACCGGAGGATTACGGTCAGGGCTTCCCCGCCGAGCGGAAACGCTCCTCGGGCCCCTGCCGCCTCATCAGCACCGCAACCCATCGTGCCACCGTTGGTTTCCGCTGGGCCCTCTACGGACTGTCCAGCCGTTACCTTTGGTGTGCTGGCGGCGGATCGGATGTCGATCGCTGCATCGGAAGGTGAGCCTGAGTCCTCGGGGGAGGATTCGGACGCGCTGCCGCCCGGGACGGGCCGCCTTGTGCGTCGGGCTTGAGTGGAACCCTCCACCCTGTCCCGGCCCATCTCGGTTGGACGATTGGTACTTGGCGGGGGGTCGCGCTGGTCAAATCCAGCGTCCCGCCCCAATGCCTTTCTTCCCGGAAGTACACGATGAGGTGACCAGGTCTTGGCAAGCTCCGCATGGGGCTCGTACAGGGCCTGGTCACTCGTCTGCCTTCACCTCCCTGGACGGCGGGCTAGCCAGGGGGTACGCGAAGATCCCGCCAGTCGAGCGGTCTGTTGCGACGCAGTTGTGTCCAACGGCCGCTGGCTGGCGCGGTGAGCCGCGTCTCCCGTCCCAGGCCTGTGAACTCTCAGCCGGTCTGACCGAGAAAGCTTACAGTGCCTGTGGGCAGGCTGCCTCTGCCCTGCACGCGATGGCCCTTTTGCAGGTCTATCAGGCAAAAGCGCTGTCGCAGATGCCCCAGGAAGGTCCTGACCAACAGCTGCTTGGGGAGCTGCGCGCTGCCACTGACCTTGCCCTCCGGGCAACGAAGGTGACAGCGCGTTCTGTTGGCCAGGCGATGTCTACTTTGGTAGCCCAGCAACGCCACCTCTGGCTGACCTTGGCAGACATGAGGGAGACCGACAAACATCGGTTCCTGGATTCCCCCGTGTCTCCGGTCGGCCTTTTCGGCGACGCGGCGGAGAACTGTGCCCAACAGTCCTCCGCTGCACAGAAGCAGGCTGAGGCTATCAGACATGTCATGCCACGGCGGTCCGCTGCTGCCTCCACCCAGCCGCCCGTGGCTCAGCCTCAGCCCGCTCGTCGCCGAGGGCGCCCGCCTGCGTCTTCCTCCGCCCCTGCTAAGTTGGCAAAGCAGCAGCCTACACCAGCCAAACAGCAGGGTGCCGGGCGCGGACGTGGTGCCCAGCCCGTCTCTGCCAGCCAGGTGGCAAGCGGTCGGGGAAAACTCGGCCCTGAGACGGGCGACCTGGACCGGAAGGTTCCTGCCCTTCGGGAGAGTATTCCATCTGCTCTCCCACCCCCGGAGGAGGGCCGGGGGGGATTTTGTGGCGGCTGTCCATCTACCGCCGCTGGCTCTCCGGAGTCCAGCGGTACCCACTTTGCCACAAAAAGAGCTTCCTCAAACTCCAGGTCGCAACAGGGGGTGTCTGCCAGTGTGCCAGGCTCCGCCTTGCTGTCAGCTCCCTCCCCATTCGCCAGCAGGTGGCAGTGTGTTGGTGCAGACCGCGTCCCGTGCGCCGTCTCCCATGCACACTACTGCCTCGCAGAGTCCGACCCCACTCCGGGCCGCCCTCAAGCCGTCCGAGTCGGGTCCCTCTCTGCCTTGCTGCCCCACCCCCGGTGCGTCTGTGGTGCCTTTGGTCCCGCTGGCTCAGTGTCTGGAAGCGTGGAGCACGCTCCCCAGCCTGTCCAGTTGGCTCATTCGTACTATCAGACTCGGCTATGCGATTCAGTTCGCCCGGCGTCCCCCGGTCTTCAGGGCTGTCCACTTCACTCCGGTGTCGTTGGACAGTGCTCCTGTTCTCCGGGTGGAGATTGCTGTCCTCCTGGCGAAGGGTACAATCAAGCCGGTCCCTCCAGCCGATATGAAGTCGGGGTTTTACAGCCCCTACTTCATTGTACCGTAAAAGGGCGGTGGGCTACGGCCAATCCTGGACCGTCCCCAGGGTTGGTTTGCAGCAATAGACCTGAAGGACGCAAACTTTCATGTCTCGATTCTGCCTCGACGCAGACCCTTCCTAGGTCGGTCTGCGTTCGAGGGTCGGGCATGTCAGTACAAAGTCCTACCCGACATGGTTGTAGCTCCCAACCGGTTGGGTCTTCAGGTCAACTGGGACAAGAGCAAACTCGCCCCCGGGTAGAGGATCTCTTGTTTCGGTCTCGAGCTAGACTCGGTCGCACGGACTGCGCGTCTCACCGAGGTGCGCGTCCAGTCGGTGTTGAACTGCCTGAGCTCGCTCAAGTGCAGGACAGCGGCTCCACTGAAAGATTTTCAGAAGCTCCTGGGGCATATGGCATCTGCAGCCGCGGTAACGCCGCTCGGATTGCTTCATATGAGACCGCTTCAACACTGGCTCCGCGGCCGGGTCCCGAGATGGGCGTGGCAGTGCGGCACGCTCCGTGTCCCCGTGACACCGAGCTGCCGTCGCACCCTTGTCCGGTGGTTGGACCCTTCGTTCCTGTGGGCCGGAGTACCCCTCGAACGAGGGTCCAGGCACGCTGTGGTCTCCACAGATGTCTCTGCCACGGGATGGGGGGCCACGTACAACGGGCATGCAGTGACAGGTCTTTGGACGGGGCCTCAGCTGCATTGGCATACCAATTGCCTCGAGTTGCTAGCGGTCCGTCTTGCGCTGGCCCGCTTCAAGGAGCTGTTGTCAGGCAAGCACGTTCTAGTCCGCTCACTAAGCATTGCGGCCGTTGCGTACACCTACCGTCAAGGTGGTCTACGCTTCCGTCGCATGTTGCAACTCGCCCGCCATCTCTTGTTGTGGAGTCAGAAGGATCTGAGGTCCCTTCGGGCCACTCGTGTCTCAGGTGTGCTCAACCGTGCAGCCGACGAGCTGTCACGGCAGCATCTACTTGCGGGCGAGTGGCGGCTCCACCCCCAGGCGGTCCAGCTGATTTGGCAGCGGTTCGGCGAGGCCCAGGTAGTCCTGCTTGCCTCCCCGGAAACTGCCCTCCGCCAGTGGTTTTATTCCCTGTCCGGCGGCACGCTCGGCACGGATGCCCTGGCACACAGCTGGCCCCCGGGTCTGCGCAAACATGCGCTTCCCCCAGTGAGCCTTCTCGCACTATTCATGTGCAAGGTCAGGGAGGACGGGGAGCAGGTTCTGTTAGTGGCTCCGTACTGGCCCACTCGGACCTGATTCTCAGACCTCATTCTCCTCGTGACAGCACCTCCCTGGCCGATTCCTCTGAGGAAGGACACCCTGACTCAGAGACGAGGCACCCTGTGGCACCCGCCTCCCGATCTGTGGAACCTCCACGTGTGGTCCCTGGACGGGATGCGGAGGTTCTGAGTGATCTCCCGCAAGCGGTCGTAGACACCATCACTTCCGCTAGAGCTCCTTCTACTAGGAATCTCTACGCGCTGAAGTGGAACCTGTTCGTCGAATGGTGCGCCTCTCGCCGAGAGGACCCCCGGTCATGTTCGGTCGGATCCGTGCTTTCCTTTCTGCAAGATGGGTTGGAGCGAAGGCTGTCTCCCTCCACCCTCAAGGTGTGTGTTGCCGCCATTGCCGCACATCACCATGCAGTTGAGGGTAAGTCCCTGGGGAAACACGATCTGATCGTCAGATTCCTGAGGGGGGCCAGGAGACTGAATCCTCCTCGCCCTTCCTCCGTACCCTCTTGGGATTTGACCCTGGTTCTCACAGCTCTCCGGCGTCATCCCTTCGAACCTTTGCAATCAGTCGACCTGAAACTAATGTCTCTTAAGACGGTTCTTCTGGTTGCATTGGCTTCCCTGAAGAGGGTAGGGGATCTGCATGCATTTTCGGTCGACGAAACGTGCCTAGAATTCGGGCCCGGTGCTTCTCACGTCATCCTGAGACCCCGGCCTGGATACGTGCCCAAGGTTCCTACCACTCCCTTCAGCGATCAGGTAGTGAACCTGCAAGCGCTGTCCTCGGAGGAGGCAGACCCAGCCCTAGCTTTGCTCTGTCCCGTCCGCGCTCTGCGCGTTTACGTGGACAGAACGCGAAGCTTTAGGACCTCAGATCAGCTCTTCATCTGTTACGGAGGCCAGCAGAAGGGAAAGGCTGTCTCCAAGCAGAGGATGGCCCACTGGATAGTGGATGCCATCGCCTTGGCGTACGAATCCCAGGGCGTGCCTTGCCCGCTCGGGTTGAGAGCCCACTCCACCAGAGGGGTGGCCTCTTCCTGGGCGCTGGCTCATGGCGCCTCGCTGACAGATATCTGTGGAGCTGCGGGCTGGGCGACACCTAACACGTTCGCTAGGTTTTATAGCCTACGTGTAGAGCCGGTATCCTCGCGTGTACTCGCATCCACTAGTCGGTAGACGTGTTGTACCCACTCTAAGTGTCGGCTTGCAATGCCATTCCCGCCACTGGCCGGATACGTGCATACTTTCACTCCAGTCGTGTTCCCCGCTTGGCGAACCCTGTCGAGTTCCTCCGCCTCCCCCTTCGGCTCGGACATTGCGGAGTGTCTGATGCCAGGCCTACATCCGTCGCTGACGCTGTCTGTTGGCTGGGGCCCATATGTCGTGACCCCTCTACGTGAGCGGTCCCATATGTGTATTTTCCACGGTTTAAAACTCCCTACGGGCCGAGTCCGTGTCTTTCCCTTAGCAGAGCCAGCTCTGCTGTCACCTGTCAGATGAGTCTCCCCCTAACCAGGTGGAGCCATCCCAGGGACTCCATATGCGTACTGCCCCCCCGGGCCAGTCCATGTGTGTATTCCCACGTAAACTCCTCCCCCATTGGGTAGGTAGTGGTTTCCGCAGCGTCCCTTACGGGTTCGCTTCCCCAGTGTGTCTAGTTTACTTAGTGGGTAGTGGTTAGACAGCAGTAGACTCTCTCGGTGTAAGCTCGCCCCCTTCACCGCCAGCCGGTGCCATGGGCGGCTGAGCTTGTGCTGGGCACTGGAAGGGGTTTCGTAACTGTGGCGCTTTAGTTGGGATCCCAATTCGTCGGTCACTACTGACGTACGTCGAACGTGACCGACTGAAAGGGAACGTCTCGGTTACGTATGTAACCCTCGTTCCCTGAAGGAGGGAACGGAGACGTACGTCCCGTCGCCACAGTTTCTGTACCCTCGCTGTAGTGCGGACACCAGTTGTCTCCTCAGCGAAAAACAGAGTGCGATTGCATCTGCTTCCTATTTATATACACCTGTCGGGGGCGGTGCGCATTATGCAAATATCGCACGCCAATTCCATTGGCTTGTTTTAGTTTACACGAAGATGATAGGGCTCTCTAAGCGATATCCCAATTCGTCGGTCACTACTGACGTACGTCTCCGTTCCCTCCTTCAGGGAACGAGGGTTACATACGTAACCGAGACGTTAAGCATTTGAATGTCCCCGTCAAGTTCTGCTAATTCACGAGCGCAGTGAGAGTCAGACTCGCAAAAAGGTAATGTTAATTATTAAACCAAACAAAATCAAAACGTTCAAAAACACTTGAAAATGTCATTCTTTTATTGAGTGATAAGCAGTGGGTTTAATCAGTGCCATTAATAATAGATTTGCCATCCGGCGTCTTCTCGTCATCTCCTCGACCTACTTCCCTTGGTGTTTTTACACGTAGAAAAGGCGAAAAAACATTTTTCACTGTCTTGTTTTCTCTCAGAACGATGATCTGAGTTACTATCACAATTATTGATGCAGCATTAATGACAGACAATGGTGACATTTTTCACAATCATGACAGAAAACAAATTACTGCCATAAACTCAATAACGGAAAGGTTGCGCGATCCTGTTAAGATGGCGGATAAACAAAGAAGTTACCCAGAACTCGTTAGATTCGTATGCTCTATTGTGATTTATTGGGTGGGAGGCGCACTATGCGGTTTATTCGTCAACTGAAAAAAGGCATATAGCCTGGGATTTACAAATCGATACTGGTCATATGAATGTGACCAAAACAGCAAGGAGACATTTTAATTGTTTATTAATAAAGTAATGTTTTCTGAATCAGTGTCAGCGGCAAAGATGAAGTTGACATTGACTCTCCTCATGGATGCGCTTAGAGAGAGAATGCACAATTCAGACAATGCACAATTCATTTGGTTTATTCTATATAAACAGCCTGCCTGAGAGCCATTTCTGCCTGGATGAAGGACCACCACCTCCAACTCAACCTTGCAAAAACGGAACTGCTTGTGATCGGTGCAAACCCAACACTTCATCACAACCTTTCAGTTCAACTTGGGTCTTCAACCATCACTCCTTCCAGGACAGCCAGAAACCTTGGAGTGGTGATGGATGCTGGTCTAACCTTCACAGATCATGTTGCAGCAACGACCCGGTCCTGCAGATTTGCCTTGTACAACATCAGGAAGATTAGACCCTTCCTATCTGAACATTCCACACAAATTCTTGTCCAAGCTCTTGTTCTATCCAGACTGGACTACTGTAATGCTCTCTTGGCTGGCCTTCCAGCATGCACTATCAAGCCTCTACAACTGATCCAAAATGCTGCAGCAAGACTGGTCTTCAACGAACCGAAGAGAGCGCACGTCACTCCTCTCTTCATCAGTCTGCACTGGCTGCCAGTAGCTGCTCGCATCCAATTCAAGGCTCTGATGTTTGCTTACAGAACGACAGCTGGCTCTGCACCGCTATACCTTAACTCACTACTTCAGACTTACGCGCCCTCCAGAAACCTGCGTTCTGCAAGTGAACGGCGCCTTGTGGTGCCATCACATAGGGGCACAAAATCACTCTCACGGACCTTCTCCGGGACTGTTCCTGGCTGGTGGAATGACCTACCACGCTCTATCCGAGCAGCCGAGTCTCTAGCCATTTTCAAAAAAATGCTAAAGACGTATCTTTTTCGTCAGCACTTGACCCAGTAGTAGTAGCACTTACCTTGACTAATATTCTTCTCCTATCTGTGTATTTATTTATTTAAAAAAAAAAAAAAAAAAAAAAAAATTCGCTATGAGCACTTTACTGACATAACTGTGACTTCACTCAGCACTTATACACTGTTGTTCTCATGTTGATTTAATTGATTCTACTACTCTCATTTGTAAGTCGCTTTGGATAAAAGCGTCTGCTAAATGACTAAATGTAAATGTAAATGTAAATGTAACAGAGTAGCCTATTTCTTTTCATTTTAAATTATTTTGTTTTTGTTAAAGTAGATATTTCATGCTTTCTATAGAGATATTTCTCATGTCTCTGAGGCAAGCAGCCTATACGCTGAGTTTCGGTTCATTCATTCACTTTAAAGAAAGGCTTTCTACAAAATAAAACTTTAAGAAGTGGTCAAAATCATGTCTGACACACTCCATGTCTCCCGACATGCGCATCTTATGATGCATCTTACTCATATATATATATATATATATATATATATATATATATATATATATATATATATATATATATATATATATATATGAATTTATTAAAATAACCCCGTTCAAAGTTTGGGAACCATTGGTTCTTAATACTGTGTGTGTTTACCTGGATGATCTACCACTGTTTTGTTGTATTGTGATGGTTGTTCATGAGTCTCTTGTTTGTTCTGAGCAGTTAAACTGAGCTCTGTTCTTCAGAAAAATGTATTCCTGTGGATTCTTCAGTTTTCAAGGATTTTTTGCATATTTTAACCCTTTCCAGCAGTGACTGTTTTGAGATCCATCTTTTCACACTAAGGACAATTGAGGGACTTAAACACAACTATTTAAAAAGGTTCAAACATTCACTGATGCTCCAGAAGGAAACACTATACATTAAGAGTCGGGTGTGTAAACTTCAACAGGATGAAGAAATTTGTCTTATTTTGTTGAAATATCTTTTTTTTTTTTCTTTTAGTACTGCCCTTCGGAAGCAACAGAAGATACTTGTTTCCCCGAAGACAAATTACATACATTTTACCTTGATCTTCAAATTCAAAAAGTTTTCACCCCCGGGTAATCTAATATTTAAAGGTGTCATAGAACGTCTTTTTAAAAGATGTAATATAAGTCTAAGGTGTCCCCTGAATGTGTCTGTGATGTTTCAGCTCAAAATACCCCATTGATTTTTTTAAATTAATTTTTTTAACTGCCTACTTTGGGGCATCATTAAATATGAGGCGATTTAGGCTGCGGCCCCTTTAAATGCTCACGCTCCCCGCCCACGGAGCTCACGCTTGCCTTTACCAGCATAAACAAAGTTCACAGAGCTAATATAACCCTCAAAATTGTTCTTTACAAAGTGTTCATCATGCAGCATGTCTAATCGCGTTAGTATTTGATTGGATTGGATGTTTACATTTGATTCTGAATGAGTTTGAGGCTATGCTCCGTGGCTAAAGCTAACATTACACACTGTTGGAGGGATTAATAAAGAATGAAGTTGTGTTTATGAATTATACAGACTACAAGTGTTTAAAAAATTAATACATCTCTGTGAATACAGTAAGAACCTATGGTAACTTTAACCACATTTAACAGTAAATTAGCAACATGCTAACGAAACATTTAGAAAGACAATTTACAAATATCACTAAAAATATCATGTTATCATGGATCATGTCAGTTATTATTGCTCCATCTGCCATTTTTCGCTGTTGTCCTTGCTTGCTTACCTAGTCTGATGATTCAGCTGTGCACATCCAGATGTTCTGCCCTTGTCTAATGCTTGAACATGGGCTGGCATATGCAAATATTGGGGGCGTACATATTAATGATCCCGACTGTTACGTAACAGTCGGTATTATGTTGAGATTCGCCTGTTCGTCGGAGGTCATTTAAACAAATGAGATTTATATAAGGAGGAGGAAACAATGGTGCTTGAGACTCACTGTATGTCATTACCATGTACTGAACTCGTGTTATTTAACTATGCCAAGATAAATTCAATTTTTAATTCTAGGGCACCTTTAACTAATGTAAGTAAAATGAGGCCTATTGTATGCAAATCTTACCCAAAACATGTTTTGGCATGTTTTTTTTTTTTTCAGGCAGATTATTTAGTCACATATGTTATCATTCTTCTTTCTAATCAATGAGATCAGGGGTCAGTTATGACAGATATTCAAAGATCCCTCGCCAAGCAGCAGTTCCAACACAAGTACAGCACCGTTTTAATGGAAAATATGTAGCCTATTTAACTATCACTCTCACCCTGATACTGACCTGAAGCTCAGACAGATCTCCACCACTTCACCACTTTTTGTTGAGGGAGCCACTTTGAAACCCTGTCCACAGTTGCACACTTCACTTAATCTTCATCTTTCACTCCTTGTCACTCTCTCTTTCTCACCTCAGATCCTCTGTCTGCCATCCATCCCTCTCTCGTTCTCTCCATATGTTCACCCTGCACTGATTACACTCACACACTGCCTTATCTGCTACTTATCCACATTTGCCAACACATCAATGGGCTGATCAGGAGCAGAATGCTCTCATATGCTCGGCACGTAGGCAGATCTGTGAGTTCATTAAAGCTCTAAATGTGTATACCTCATTGTAGTCGTTCTCCCAGATGAATGACAAATAAGCCTTTACTGATATAATGAGTGCATTCGTTAACCCCTAATGAGTTAATGCGGCTGCGTACGGCAATGCTGCGGAATTTATGACACACATATGCAAACAAACAGAAATAATGTGGTATTTTTTAAACTTTTTTTTTTTCTTTTTCTCTGTGTTTAGGTTGTTAGAAGAAAGCAGGTCTCCCCTGAGTAAGAAAATGTTACAGCAATAAAAATTTTTTATTAGAAACACTAAATCCTGCTGGAGAGACGCAAAGGAGTCTGTTCATCTCTTTCTGTCTGAAATAAACATATTATCACCCCTTTTTTTCATTCTTCTCTCTCTATGTCTAGCCCTACTGGGAGATGAGTGAAGATGTGCCAGAGGTTCAGCTTGTGATATGAAAGAATGATGTAGACACCGTAGCAATATTCTGCCTTAATGCCGCTGCACATTTGCAATACCCATCCCTCGCCTTTCGACCTGCGGTGAGGCCGCCGTGAGGTTGTGTGTAGGTTACCTATGGCCATGAAGTCCTCCGGCTCCCACGGCTGAAGCTGAGAGAGGGGTCCGCTGTAGAGCAGCAAGCCATCTGCCACCTCTGTGATGAACTCCAGTGAGAGGTGGCTCTCGAAGCATGGCCTTATAGGGGGAAACCAAGCATAGCCGTTTCCATGGAAACTATGTTTTGTCTGCTGGCACTCGGATCCCTCAAATTGAGCCGGGCACTGGCATCTATGGTATGCACACAGGAAATCAAAAGCTCACATTAAAACAGTATGAGTTTCAGGTTTTGTACACATGCTACTGGACTGATCTGAACTCAAAAGAAAGAAATTTTTAATATAGTCATAGTCATACATTGTGATCTTACAGAGTCCTGAATTTGTTGAACTATCCTATTAAGTTGAGACTAAAGACCCATGTAGCCAGTTATACAAACTTATCTCCCTAACTTTGGTTTCAGCCCTGTAATTTGTGGCATTCATTCAAAAAGAAGGAGAAGAAAAAAAAAAGTTTCTAGCTGTTTGCTCAGTTTATTTAAATCTGCAGTCCGCAACTTTTTTGGTAAAAAATTATCCAAAATAATTTTTTGAGTAAGTACATAACCAGCCAGTGTTAAATACTATCTAATTATCTTGTCTCGATTCACAACGGTAAGCTTGTAATAATGTTTTATAATACGAGCGACACGGTGGATTTCCACAGGAAATTTGAGCATGCAGCATTTCCTCTGTGCGTCATTACATCACGTCCGTAAACAGAAAGAGTCCCGTCGAGAGGCTAGTCAGTTTTATCACGTGAGGATGCTGCTGGTAGCAGCACATTTATAGCCTTTTCTCACAGCTGTTGAAATAATTAAACTTATAATTTTGATGGTGGATTGTAATCCAGAAAGATCCAAATGACAATCATCAGTGACAACTGGAGATTCACCCGTAGTCAAAAATCAAAAGACTTTGGACTGTGGAGTGGCTACAGAAATTTAAATCTACAGGTAACGCTAATATACACTAAATACACAGTCACGCATTGCTGATGTTGTTAACAATAACAATTTGAGAACAATATAACAGTAATATAATCATTTGCATGGTTTGGCGTGATCTGAGCTGAGCGATTGTTAGATTTAATCATCATTGGCAGCGCGATTTATTGTAGGCCTAATGCTTTTTTCCTCATTGATCGGAACAAAAGTGGCAGAAATGTTACATGTTTGTTCAGATGATATTTTCCAGTGAAAATTCTTATATTGGTCATACTTTCAAGACGTAGAGTCTGTGATTCTGAAGTACAGTATCCACACCGGTGCGGTGACTGACAGCAAGCATTAGATTCATCCGCGCTGACGAGCTGTGCCGAGGCACAACGCATGTATAGATAACTGTTCCGCATATGACTGCAATCGCATGTTTCAAACAGAGATGGCGACAAAGAGGAAAAATCGCAGACTAATTGTCATTTGTGCTCAATTTAATTACGTTAAATTAAATTAAATTTGTAAAATGTTATGTTGACTTTAACCATTTGTGTTGGGACTACATGAATCATTTCTGTTACTTTGGCTGAAACTGGGCAGTGGATTTCTAGTTCCCAGCATGCTTTGCATAGGGATAGATCAGGAGAGTAAATGTTGAAATTAAGTGCTGTTTAGTGTGTTTTTAGTAAAGGGAAAGGCTTGTTAGTGTTTAATGTTCAATTATGCTAGACATGTACAAGAGTTTCTATGTTGAAATGTTTGTGGTTGCACTGTGCTGAAGATTAGAGCTTGTTGTTACTAGTTAAATATTGAAAGTTGAAGTAAGATTTGTTGATTTCAGTGCTGCTCTTCTTCATACTCAGATTAATATGTGTATGGTCTATGGTCCCACACCCCATCAGACAACCTAAGCACAAGGTTCACTCTTCATCATAATGGTAACCACAACAACTTGATGAATTTCAGTTCATACAAAAAGACTACAATAAATCAGTCCAAACTAATTTTTTTTTTATTTTTTATATATAAATAACTTATTTGTATGGAAAAGCTTAACTTAAATATATGGAAAAGATTTCCTTATATATATGCACACACACACAAAACACTACACACATTATGTAACAAAATATTTTGCACGTTTACATCCATGTTTTGGCATTTTTCAAATCTTAATTTAATTATTTTTAACACAAACGACTGGATATTAATTTGTGTTCTGAAGACAAATGAAAGTCTTACAGGTTTGGAATTACATGAGGGCGAGTAATTTTTGACAGAATTTTCATTTTTGCATAGGGGTGAACTAACCCTTTAATTAATCTGAATTAATTATTTAATATTTTTGAATGAATGACTCAGTGACTCACTTGTTTCATTACTGGATGAATCAGTGTTTTTGAAAAAATCTTTTGAATAAATGATTCAATGACAAACTTTTTTTTTTTTTTTTTTTAACAATCACTTGGTGGTATAATGATTTAATCGATACAATCGTTATTTGAAGCACCATGTTACTTTCAAAAGGATATTTACTCTATTTTGATCGCTTCTGTAGACATCAGTGTTAATATCCACGAATGATACAAATATTTGTAAAACAGAAATAATAATACTGTGATGCTGAAAAGACTATTTGTGAAGCTGTTTCATACCTATACATTACAGCTGCTGTCTCTTGGTCTTCGGCAGCCACTACGCAGATTTGAATGTTCCGGTGTGATTTTGTCAAAGGTTTAACAAACACAGGCAATTTTTTTTTTTTTTTCATTTAGGAATGAGTGGGTGTTTAAATCGAGATCACAATCTTTTATTGATTAATCGTGTATCTCCATTGCCTGTCCTCAAAGAACAGATAGGTATGTTCTTGCTATGAGGACATGCTGCTTTTTTTTTCATTGTGTGGACATCTAATACCAACACCATAGTTACCATAGATATAACACTGTTTACAGCTGATCGTGAAGCCTCGGGAGCTGAAACCAGATTCTGGTGAGGAATGTTACATTTCCAAAAAACGCTCTAAATGGTTGGTCAATCACAACCTGACCAATCAATGTAGGCTGGACGTTTTGGAAGGGGGTCTTTAAAGAGATAGGAACTAAAACAGAGTGTTTCAGGCAGAGTGTGAAAAGAGGTGCTGCAGCAATGTATAGTATGAGAAAAAAAATTTGTTTTTTGAATTTTAAATCATGTAAATATATTCTACCAGACCTCCAGCAATAGCTTTCCTCATCATTGGAACTTCCCAAACATCATCCCCCACAAAACCATACAACTGGAATCACACTAGACCATACAATATCAGTCTGATGTTGTGCATCCTTTTGCCATCAAAAATTTCAATATGAAAGATACACTTCATATGCATACGTATTGGCATGACTCAAACAGTAATCAACAGCTCTCTTGTTCTGCTTTCTGACGGATCAACCCCACCTGTTGCGCACACTCTCAATTTAGCCCACAAACAGCATCATCTGCTCAGAAACATCAATGACAAATTGCTTTCTTTTGGTTTGCCACCCAAGCACTGCTGTGCCCTCAGATCCCCTGCCTCAGTGCCTCTTTGGCAATTCTAATCATAGTCTTTGAAAAATGCATGGGTCTATCGCTGTCCTTCGTCTGTGCGTCTGTCTTCTTTCTGTCTCTTTTTGACTTTGTTTCTTTCTCTCTTTGCTGTCTCGCTCATAGCTGCAGTTCTAATTGCCCAT
Source organism: Chanodichthys erythropterus (assembly GCF_024489055.1). Taxonomy (NCBI): domain Eukaryota; kingdom Metazoa; phylum Chordata; class Actinopteri; order Cypriniformes; family Xenocyprididae; genus Chanodichthys; species Chanodichthys erythropterus. The sequence goes on along the minus strand of NC_090231.1, from coordinate 20,863,284 downwards.
TTGAAAGGAAAATGACATGGGATGATGGCCTCTGTGCAGTCAGGCAGGTCAGTACGCCCAATAAAACATCTCAAGTGCTCTAATTACATTGTGCCCTAATCAAAATGATTCCCACATTTAACAAAAACAATATGTCATAGCAGAAGACAGGCGAGGATATGTTTACAGGACTGACCGTCAAACTAAAGATGATTACTGCCATATTGTCACCTTAGAATTATATGGTTCTATCTGACATTCTTGTCGAAATGTATTTATTCACATATTCTTATTCTGTGACAAATTATTTACATTTGTGTATAATGTGTTAAATTACCAATCATAATCCTACCTAAATTTAACATCTGCACTGGACAAAATATTTAGTACTGCCTTATATGCTTAACTTGAACAAGAAAAAAAATATTCATTCTAAAATATGAAATAAATGGCATTAAATTTAACTTTCTCATGCATGTCAAAACATTGTTGCAACACTATTTTTTGTTTTAAAACAAATTATAAGTAAACTGTTTGTTTTTCTTGAAAATTATTGCTTCAAATAATGTTTTGCCAGATAGAACCTTATAATTCCAAGTGATTTTTTTTTTTTTTTTTAGAATTAGTTCTATATTTATTTGATCCATTCCAAAAAAATCCAATCCAAAAAAATATATTTTTTAAAAAAATTTGAGAGGATTTAGATGTACAGTTACACCGTGTCCTAGCCAGACGCGATGCGCGATAAAAGGTATCTTTTCCATGTTAATCTGAGTTTTTGTCCTATAACCAGCCGTGACAGAGACACGTGAATATTCTACTTTAGAAACGTTTCTATTTCTCTGCGACGTCGCGGCTGGAACAGCAACACAAAGTATGGCAATGATAATATCAGGTACTGTTTATGTGCTTTATTTAATGTTAAAAGCGTCTAATGTGAGTTTGAATATCATTCAGTGTTTACAGCTAAAAAGTTAAGTTAATAAAAACAATACTGGCTAATTCACCTCAGATCTCGAAAATGAATAAATGGGCAAAAGAACGTTCAAACTGACAACTCAATGCGAACAAACAAGTGTATTCTATGACAAAGATTGTTTCAGTCACTCCGTATGTACTTTAAATAATGTTTAGATGGTGTAATATTTATAAAGTTTACTATGTACTTGCCCATTTCATTGTATCTGCTGTGCTCTTGCCAAGAGAGCCCGCCCACACTGCAATCTTATCGCATCGCGTCTGGTTACACGGTGTTAGAACATTTCATTTTTGCTATATGGAATGCAAAAATTTTGAAGCTCAATATCTTAAAATTGCTCATAATGCAGATAGAACCTAATGCTGCGTTTACACTGAACGCGTCTGGGGCGTCTGATTTACATGTTAAGTCAATGTAAACATGCGTCTAGATGTCCTGCGTTTATTGAGCGTTCAGGTGTCTGACGCGCGAATCGAGCGTCTGACGCCCTAGACCATAGATGATTAGTGAATTTAGTGATTAGTGACACGTGGCCAAGTATGGTGACACATACTCGGAATTTGTGCTCTGCATTTAACCCATCCAAGTGCATACACACAGCAGTGAACACACACCCGGAGCAGTGGGTAGACATTGCTCTGGCGCCCGGGGAGCAGTTGGGGGTACGGTGCCTTGCTCAAGGGTCTCACCTCAGTTGTGGTATTGAGGGTGGGGAGGGCGCTGGATATTCACTCCCCTCACCAACAATCCCTGATGGACCTGAGACTCGAACCCATGACTTTTGGGTTACAAGTCCGACTCTCTATCTATTAGGCCATCTATGCCCTAGACGCCAGAGTTGAAAAATCTGAACTTTGGCGAAAATTCGCGCCACGTTAACCAATCAGGAGCTTGCTCTAGTAGTGACGTGACATAGCGAGCTGAGGCAGAAATTCGAAACAACAATGAAGGACAAAATCATCGTCGCTGTACGTCTTCATACTTTTATAGAAACAGGGAAAAAGAGGATCTTGCTTGAAAGAAAGTTAGTGAGGAGGTCGGACAATCTGGTAAGTTATAAAAAAAACAGTCTTTACTCAATTTGAGCTATATACATATTGAGACTACAAGCTAGCTAAAGCTGGCAAATTGATCTTATTCGCTGTATTTTACAACTATTTTCCCGCTGACGAGTTGTGTTTATTCAGAGGAAGTGTGCAGAAAGAAGTGGAAGAGTCTGGGACACATAAAGGAGCGGGAGAGCCCCTCTCATGTCGCGAATTCGCGTCTGTTGTGAAGTGAATTTCATGCACGAATGAAGCGAATGTCACGCGAGAATGAAGCGAGTAAACTCAAAATGTCCAACTAGACGCATCTGACGTGAATTTGACGTGATTCGCGTTTGGTGTGAATGCAAGCTTTGTAATTCCAAGGTGATGATATCTAGTCTAGTAGTTCCACCAATCTTCTGTTCACACTTAACATGAAACAAGTGACGCAACTACAGCCAATCAGATAATATTTGATGTTTAATGAGGATTTCAGTGCAATTATATTTCAAAGCAGATTGAGCTACCTAGCATGACACCACATAAATATAAACCAAAAAAGAAAATGCTCAAACTGCTGCATAGGAGCGTCGCGCTATGACTCAGTGTTGCTTCAAGCTCATCATTCTGCACACGGGATGCGCAAAAGTGCTTTGTGCCGCTGTGTATTGGAGCCTTTATAATACTTTTGCACAATGAAAGAATATTAATAGACTGTCTTGTTCTGTCCTACCTATAATATGTTGCTGCTTCATTAAAAAGCTGCGCTATACATTTAAAAGAAATGTGTTTTAATTTGATTGAATACAGGCCTATATACAATATATATACAATATATACACAATTTCCTTGTTTATCAGTTTTTTGACATTACAAGTTTTAGCACAGAAGCCCAAAATACTTGACTGTTGTCATGTCATAAGCTGTCATTAGATTACTGTGTGGGTTTTTTATTTGTGGATGTTCCAATCAGGGTGCAGGATGTGAAATTTTGAAATAATTGTTTATGTTTGGTTGCAGTTGTGAGTTAAAAAAAAAAGTGTTATTATATAGTGTAAATTAGGCACATAATATCATAATATAGAGATATTGATCGATATACCCCTGAATTGAATTGAATTGTATCACAGAACCTTTCGAGGTTTCAGAAAATATTGTATCGCTGGCTATGAGAATCGATATTGTTTTGAATTGTGACAAACTGTCTGATTTACACCCCTAATGCTACTAGCATATCTTCAGAGACAGCTGCCAATGAGCAGGAGGATTCTCTTTGATATACAATGAAGCACTACAGCCAATGCTTAATTTGTAAATAAATAATTGCTGGATCCAAAACAACAATTAAAAGGAACCGACATTGACATTGACCATACAACTTCAGTTTCCCGGAACATACAATAACATCATTGACATACAATGACACCATTCTAAATGGTGATAGCACAACAAAATAAGAGCATCATTTAGGGCCCTTTCTATATGGCCCTAACTACAACCTAGTGTATTATACTATCACTTATATAGCTATGTTGAGACCAGTGATGGAGTACTCGAGTCCTGGACTCGGACTCGAGTCCGACTCGAGTCACTATTCTTTGGACTCGAGTCCGACTCGAGACTCCATTCTCTGGACTCGTGACTCGACTTGGACTCGCGGACTGATGACTCGTACTTGGACTCGGACTTGAGCATTCACAACGTTGTTTTTGACTAAATATGTTATAAAAAATTATATAAGTTTATATATAATATTATATAAGTTTTCATGCCCAAGACCGGCCGGGATCTATGTTTTCCCCTCACAGACACTGCTACCGCTCACTCTCTTGACAACACACTCACTGACGTCACTCACTTTACGCTCGTGCATGATTCGCGGGCTAAATGTTCAAATTTGGAAAATGCAGAAAGATGTGCCCCGGATCGTGAAATTCGCCTACACGAATTTAGCATCTAATGCTGGAAAGAGCAGCGCTAAATGTTGTGTGTGTAATCGCACAATTGAGGAAAAGACTGGGACAACTTCAAACTTTAACAGACACCTGTCACGGATGTACCCAGAAAAGTAAGTAAAATGCTTTCCATTGGCTGACGTTAGCTTTTAAAAAAACTATTAACTAATGCATATATGATAATAAACAGAAGAAGCTAGGGTTGGGCGATGTTTGACAATTTGGCATCAGACGTCGACAATGTTTAATGTCTGGTTCAGATTACACAATTTTTTTTGTCTGTTGATAATTTACTAGTCACTGTGTCAGATCAGATTACATTTTTTTTTTTTTTGTCTGTTGCGATAGTCACTGTGTCAGATGGATGACGCAATTTTGACTCCTAAAATCCTGTGGTGTCGTGGACAAGAAACATGTCAGACTAACGTTACATGTTGCTTTCTGACCAGTCGCGTGCCGTCACACACACACATTCACTTGAACACATACAAACGCACTCACACTAAATCACTCGGTCACCCACTCCCTCACTCTCACTCTCTCTCTCTCTCTCTCTCTCTCTCTCTCTCTCTCTCACTCACACACACACACACACACACACACACACACACACACACACACACTCACTCACTCACTCACTCACACTTCCTCTCTCTCGGCATATCGTATTGATTTTTACGTTTTAAGTATTTTTAAAATACAGTGCCCTGTAAAATGCACGTTTCTGTCATTTTTGTTTAATGTAGAACCTCTTTAATACATTTGATCAGTTCTTTGAAGGTCCCAGAGTGGAGACATGTAGGCACTGGGAGCTCGAGACTCGACTCAGACTCGAATACGGGACTCGAGACTCGACTTGGACTCGAACTCTGGTAATGGTGACTCGACTTGGACTCGACTCGGACTCTTCTTTGGTGACTCGGACTTGGACTCGAACTCTGGTAATGGTGACTCGACTTGGACTCGACTCGGACTCTTCTTTGGTGACTCGGACTTGGAGTCGGACTCGAACACTGGGACTCGAGACTCGACTCGGACTCGACAGTTGGTGACTCGACTACAACACTGGTTGAGACCAAATATCATTCAGTTGATCAGGCATATTCTCTCTCTCCAACGATGCTGTTGCCTCTTCATTACATTGATTTCTGACTGATCTAACTCCCGTTGCTCGTGTCTCCCGCTATCCTGATTAGTATTAGCAGAACTGTTCAGAGGGTGCAGTTCCATCTTCTTGGGATCCCTTTTGATCTGAAACACCACCAGTTTTACTCGAGGATATGAAAAATGAAAATATGCTAGACTGTCTTTTTGACATTTTGGCAAAATGACCCAAAAATTAATTAATATTATAAAGCGACGAGAATACTTTTGGTGTGCCAAAAAACAAAACAGAATAACGACTTACATAGTGATGGCCGATTTCAAAACACTGCTTCAAGAAGCATCGGAGCATAAATGAATCAGTGTGTCAACGGAGTGCCAAAGTCACGTGATTTCAGCCGCTTCGCTGTTTGACACACGATCCGAATCATGATTCGATACGCTGATTCATAATGCTCCAGAGCTTCCTGAAGCATTGTTCCCATTCAGTCGGTCACGTTCGACGTACGTCGGACAGACCGACGAATAGGAATCTCGCTAGAGAGGCCAATCTACTTCGAGTGTAACTAAACGAGCCAATGCACATTGGCATGCAATCATATGCATCAGCTGCTCGCCTCGCAGCGCGGGTATATAATGAGCAGCAGGTGCGTTGCATCTTCAGCTTTTCGCTTCGGAGCCGAACGGTGTTGTTCCTGTTCTCTGCAAGCGAGTGTCTGCTAGAAGACGAGTCAAGCTTTTGGTTGAACTTCTCTTTTTTTCCGAGTGCGGGCGAACAGCACAGCAGCGGGGTCGACGTCCTCTCTTTTTCTGTTTCGTTTGCCGTTTTTGAGCAAATAGCTGTTTGATAGCGTCAGAAGGCTGTTCTCACGGCCGGTACGGTGCGCTTTTGAGCGCTGAAAAGCCGTTTTTACGGCTGGTAAGAGTGAGCGCCTTCAAAGAGAGAGAGCACACGGCAGGCTGCACACAATCCCTGTCTGTGTTGCGGTGGCCGTTCCCCTGCGTGCTTCAGCACTTCTAAAAGAGTAAAGTCCCTGAAAGAGCTTACACAAGTAGATTCGCGTCTTTTTAAAGACGACATCCTACTTGTGTTTCTGGATGCGATCGTTCCTGTCCTCACTGACGGCCACGATCACCGTTTCGCATGTCTGGGCGCGTGCTGAAATGATGTTCGTGGGTGTTCATGTTTTCATATGAGAACATGATCACGTCGACACGCCGGTCGTGACTCTTCTTTCTCCGGGAAGCTTGAGTCCCCTCTGTTGTTGGCCAGCTGCCGCTTGTGTGTAAAAGCACAGCCGCGGCTCTGCCCGACACTCTGGGAGACCGCGGAGATCAGCGAGAGCAAACCTCTCGCTCCTCTGCGTGTCGTGTGCCGTCGAGCTGCCGGGCTGCAGCGCGGGTTGTCACGGCAACCCAGCGCTCGCTCGGCGCTCTAGATGCGCGGTTCCCTTGCGTAATCTCCATTGTAGCGCCCTCTCTGTTGCACCAGAAGAGGTCTACTTTGCTGATATGGCTTGGGTGACATGAGGTTGAGGGGTTCCTTCGGGGAACCAACCCCCTAGGGCCCCTCCCTCTCCAGCGCATTGCAAGCTGTGCAGTTTCTGGATTGGATTGCTGGTCCTTTTCATAGGGGAACCTAGCATTTCATTCAGAGCTCCAGCTGAGGGACAGACGTCGATTGCAGCATCGGAGAGAGTGCTGTTATGCTCTGGAAATGAGGGTGACGCTGCCCACTGTATTGGTGTGTGCTTATGCTGACTCAGATTCAGAGTTTACAGCCATGCTTTCCTGGGTCTTCCAGATGTGCATGGAAAACTTGGCAGTATGGGGGTATATTGGTGCCATAAATATGGAATGCCAAAGGTGCCAATCTGCATAAGTTTTTCCTCTCTCACTACCCTCTTGGATGGGGTGGCTGTACACAGACCACACCCACCCTGCATGTGAGGCCAAGGCACTCTTTTTGCATGAGGGTAGTTCTGTGCTGGGGTTGAGCTGCGCTTGTTGACTAACCGTGATCAAAGTCACGGCGCAGGCCCTCAGCCAGACGATGTCCACCTCCGTGGTCCAGAAGTGCCCCCTGGCTTACCTTGTGAGGTGTGAGAGGTTGTCAAGCTAAATGCTTTCTCAATGCTCCCATCTTACGAGGTGGCCTTTCGGTGACACTGTCGAGGACTGAGCCCAGCGGTTCTCCTCAGTTAGTAGCGGATAGGGGAGCTTCCCATGACAAACCATTGAGTTCCTCTTGGGCCGCCCCTCAGTCTGCTCGTCGCCAAGGGTGTCGTCCCCTGCAAGAAACTCTGGCCCAGCAGGCTCTGCTGTATCCATTGCGGGGAGATGACGCCTCCCGTCTCTGCAGCTGTTCAACTGGTTGGTGAGAATCACCCCTGAGACGGGCGACCCAGAGATGGGTGGGGCTGCTCTTCCACCCCTGGAGGAGGGCCAGGTGGTAAATCCTTTATTGGGTTTGTTTCTGTTCCGCCACTGACCCAAGAGGCAGCGGTACCCAAATTTTAAAGAGCAGTTCCTCCATTTCCAGGTCTGAAGAGGGTTTGGAGAGCAGTGGGAGGAGAAAAACCTCACCACTCTCATCCCCCTCTTCTGTCGCCAGCGGACAGCAGCGAGCAGCGGGCAGCCAAAGCCTCGACTGCTCCCTCTGTCCATCCGTGGAGCCAGGTAAGTGTTGCCTAGCACACTGTGACGCCGCTTCGGGCCGCCTCACAAAGAGAGCCCCCCGAGCCGCGTCCCTGTGTTCCACCTCGCTGCCCTGCTGCGGGTACATCGGTGGTCCCTTTGGTCCTGCTTGTACGGTCTCTGCGAGCCGGGTTAGCGCTCCCCAGTCCGTCTCGCTGGCTCCTTCGGACCATCAGGGTCGGCTTTGCGATTCAGTTCGCCCGGCTCCCCCCCAAGTTCAGGGACGTCCTCTTCACTACAGTGAAAGATGCCGATGCCCCTGTCCTGCGTGTGGAGATCGCAGTCCTACTGGCGAAGGACGCGATAGAGCCGGTCCCTCCAGCCGATTTGAGGTCGGGGTTCTACAGCCCCTACTTCATTGTACCCAGGAAAAGCGGCGGGTTACGACCGATCTTGGACCTGCGAGTTTTGAATCGGAGCCTCCACAAGCTACCATTCAAAATGCTCACGCAGAAACGCATTTTCGAGTGCATCCGTCCCCGAGATTGGTTTGCAGCGATTGACCTGAAGGACGCGTACTTCCATGTTTCAATTCTTCCGCGACACAGGCCATTCCTGAGATTCGCGTTCGAAGGTCGAGCATATCAGTACAGAGTCCTACCCTTCGGGCTGGCCCTGTCTCCCCGCGTCTTCACGAAAGTCGTGGAGGGAGCCCTTGTTCCCATGAGAGAACGGGGTGTTCGCATTCTCAACTATCTCGACGACTGGCTCATTCTAGCACAGTCCCGGGATCAGTTGTGCAAACACAGGGATTTGGTGCTCAGACACCTCAGCCAGTTGGGGCTTCAGGTCAACTGGGAAAAGAGCAAACTCGCCCCGGTGCAGAGGATCTCTTTTCTCGGTATGGAGTTGGATTCGGTCGAGCAGATAGCACGCCTCACAGAGGAACGTGCTCGGTCAGTGTTGAACTGCCTGAATACATTCAATGGCAGGACAGCGGTCCCACTGAAGTTCTTTCAGAGGCTCCTGGGGCATATGGCGGCTGCTGCGGCTGTAACACCGCTCGGTCTGCTTCATATGAGACCGCTTCAGCACTGGCTTCACGGCCGAGTCCCGAGATGGCCGTGGCAGCGCGGCACATTCCGGGTGCCAATCACTCAGGAGTGCCACCGAACCTTCAGTCCGTGGTCGGACCCCTTGTTTCTTCGGGCAGGAGTGCCCCTAGAACAGGTGTCCCGGCATGCTGTGGTGTTCACAGATGCTTCTGCCACCGGCTGGGGTGCCACGTAATACGGGCATGCAGTCTCAGGGGTTTGGACGGGACCCCATCTGCATTGGCACATCAATTGCCTCGAGTTGCTGGCAGTACGCCTTGCTCTGAGCCGCCTCAAAGGCCTGCTTCAGGGCAAGCATGTACTGGTCCGTATGGACAACACTGCGACCGTTGCGTACATCAACCGTCAAGGTGGTCTACGCTCCCGTCGCATGTCACAACTCGCCCGCCATCTCCTCCTGTGGAGTCGGAAGCATCTGAGGTCGCTTCGCGCCATTCATGTCTCCGGTGTGCTCAACCGTGTGGCCGACGAGCTATCACGAGCTGCGCTGCCAGGAGAGTGGCGACTCCACCCCCAGGTGGTTCAGCTGATCTGGAGAGAATTCGGAAAGGCTCAGGTAGACCTGTTTGCCTCACCAGAAACCTCCCACTGCCAGTTGTTTTACTCTCTGACCGAGGGGACACTCGGGACAGATGCACTGGCTCACAGCTGGCCCCGGGGCCTGCGCAAATATGTGTTTCCCCCAGTGAGCCTACTTGCACAGACCCTGTGCAAAGTCAGGGAGGACGAGGAGCAGGTCTTGTTAGTTGCGCCTTACTGGCCCAACCGGACCTGGTTCCCAGAACTCTCACTCCTCGCGACAGCCCCTCCCTGGCCCATCCCTCTGAGGAAAGACCTTCTTTCTCAGAGACGGGGCACTCTTTGGCACCCGCGTCCAGACCTCTGGAAACTCCATGTCTGGTCCCTTGGACGGGATGCGGAGGTTCTAGGTGACTTACCCCCTGAGGTACTTAACACCATCACTTCGGCACGTGCAATGTCTACGAGACGTGCTTACGCCTCCAAAGTGGAACCTGTTCGTCGAGTGGTGCTCTTCTCACCGGGAAGACCCCCGAAGATGCTCGATCAGAGTCGTGCTTTCCTTCTTGCAGTAGGGTTGGAGCGTAGGCTGTCCCCCTCCACCCTCAAAAGTCCATACTGCTGCTATATCCGCTTACCACGACCACTTAGATGGCAAATCTGTTGGTCAGCACGACCTGGTCATCAGGTTCCTTAGGGGGGCGAGACGGTTAAATCCTTCTCGTCCCCTCTCCATACCCTCTTGGGACCTCACTCTGGTGCTGAGAGCACTTCAGATTGCTCCCTTTGAGCCTTTGCTGTCAGCAGACTTAAAGATTCTGTCTATGAAGACTTTGCTGCTGGTGGCATTGGCCTCCATCAAGAGGGTAGGGGACCTGCAGTCATTTTCGGTCGACGAATCGTGCCTGGAGTTCGGGCCGGGTGATAGCCACGTGGTACTAAGACCCCGGCCTGGCTATGTGCCCAAGGTTCCTACCACTCCCTTCAGGGACCAGGTGGTGAGCCTGCAAGCGCTGCCCTCGGAGGAGGCAGACCCAGCCCTGGCTTTACTCTGTCTAGTCCGCGCTTTGCGACTGTACATAGACAGAACCTAAAGCCTCAGGACCTCAGACCAGCTCTTGTCTGTTATGGAGGCCAGCAGAAGGGAAAGGCTGTCTCCAAGCAGAGGATGGCCCACTGGATAGTGGATGCCATCGCCCTGGCTTACCAAGCTCAGGGTGTGCCCTGCCCGCTCAGGTTGCATGCTCACTCCACGAGAGGTGTCGCATCCTCCTGGGCGCTGGCTCGTGGCGCCTCGCTGACAGACATTTGTAGAGCTGCGGGCTGGGCGACACCTAACACGTTCGCTAGATACTATAGCCTTCGTGTCGAGCCGGTCTCCTCCCATGTTCTCGCCACAGGTCAGAGGCACGGAGAGGCCCCGGCTTAGTGTCGGCTTGCTGCGCTACATGCGCTTCTTTTCTCCAGAGAGTCCCTACAAGGCAGACCCTGTCGAGTCCTCCGATATCCCTTCGGCAGCCGACGTGGCGGAGCGTCTGGCGCCAGGCCTATACTCCGTTGTATCCTTGAGAACCGGGTTTAGGCTGGGTTCCATATGTGTGACCCTACGGGGATCCCATATGGTTGGTTCCACGGTTGCTCCTAAACGAAGCCGTGTCTTTCCCTCTGGGAGAACCTACCCTTCATCGGGTTGGAGTCACCCCAGCTCTTCCATATGTAGCACAGCCCTACAGGGTTAGTCCATATGTACTTCTCCACATAACTCCTGGATGTGGCTTCCGCAGCGTTCCTTTCCCAGCGAAGGGTACGCTTTCCCAGCGTTATCCATTAGTCTCACTGAATGGGTTTTGGGGAACGGCAGTGATCGACTCTCTCTGTGTTAGCCCTGTCCCACCATCCTCAGGCAAGGGGGTTCAGGTGGCTTGCAACAGAGCGCTGGAAGGGGGCAGCTCCTGTGGCGCTTTGGTAGGGATTCCTATTCGTCGGTCTGTCCGACGTACGTCGAACGTGACCGACTGAATGGGAACGTCTCGGTTACAAAGGTAACCCTCGTTCCCTGAAGGAGGGAACGGAGACGTACGTCCCGTCGCCACAGTCGCTGTACCCCGCTGATGCTGCCGCCTATCCGGTTCGGCTCCTCAGCGAAAACCTGAAGATGCAACGCACCTGCTGCTCATTATATACCCGCGCTGCGAGGCGAGCAGCTGATGCATATGATTGCATGCCAATGTGCATTGGCTCGTTTAGTTACACTCGAAGTAGATTGGCCTCTCTAGCGAGATTCCTATTCGTCGGTCTGTCCGACGTACGTCTCCGTTCCCTCCTTCAGGGAACGAGGGTTACCTTTGTAACCGAGACGTTTTGAAATCGGCCATCACTAAATAAGTTATTTTGTTTTCTTTGGACCAACAAAAAAATTCTCGTCACTTTATAATATTAATATTGAACCACTGTACTCACATGAACTGATTTAGATATGTTTTTAGTACATTAATGATCTTGAGAGAAGAAATGTCATTGCTCCCTAAGAAGGCCTCACTGAGCCATTGGATTTCAACTAAAATATCTTAATTTGTGTTCCGAAGATTAAGTCTTATGGGTGTGAAATGGCATGAGGGTGAGTAATAAATGACCTTTCATTTTTGAAGAATAAAAGAATTTTCATTTTTGGGTGAACTAACCCTTTAATAGAATAATTTGTCAAGTATATACAGTCTCTCCAAAATTTCTGCTGCTCACTGCATGCAAAACAATAAGCAGTAAGCACCAACCAATCAGAATTTTGAACTTAAGAAAGCTGATAGGTCAAAGATAAATATGTTGCTCGCTAGGGGTGTAACAATTCACTCGTTTTCTTTCTACAAATAATGACGATGCATCGATCTTGAAACATGTTTTTTTGAATCGTGAATCATTAATTTTGGCCGATAATTCATCTAAAATGCTAAGAATCAGATTAATCACGATTCTATAGCGATTCAGTGCTTTAAAATACATAAACATTAAATTACTGTATGTGCGAATTGATGGAGACGTTGTGCACTGTCATTCACGCTCATTCAGCTCTCCTTCACAGACACGCGCTGCACTCTTTACCGCCTTTCACTGGATTGCGCTCACGCTCTGTCCGTAGCTCTCATCAACACATTTTTGAGCAGCCCACGTTTGAGCTCTTCTCAGGACGGCCACTACTGCTATTCACATGAGCAGATATAGCTCTCCATCGAGACAGCAATAGTCCTGAGTCAAACTGCTCAAGCCAATGATAAAGCTGCCAAGTTGCGTGGTCACTACTGTTGAAATAAAATGCTTTCATTGCATGGAAATGTCACCGTTATTTTATGTAAGATAAAATACTGGAATCAAGGAAATGGGTCATTCATACCATTGACATTACCTGAGCAGTGGACGTAAAACCTGCTTATTCAAGGGCGCGCATTTAATGCATGGACGGAGCAGACACATAATGTAAGTGTCTAAATGCATAAGCATAGTTCCAATGAATGATAAATGAAATTTAACTTTATGTTGTTAAACTGAATGTGCAACAGAAACTGCTGAAATAACTACATTAACAATGAAATAAGAGTGCACAGTTTATATATCAATCAGATGCGCATTAAAGTAGTGTTCGTTACTAAAGCAACAATAGACACCCAGCGCGTATTCTTTCTGAAACATCGTAAAACAGGAATATGCTCCATATAAAGAGAACAAAGAGGGCTTTCCTTACTATTCCGTAAAGAAAAGTTAGTTTAGGATTATTTGGGAAAGTGCATTATATTCTAAGGTAGTCTCTCCATGTAAGCATTTGTTTAATGTACCTGGAACACTTTAATAAGTTTGTGTACCCATTAACACTATCCTACACTATAGTTAACATGAACTAACAATACTTCTAAAGCCTTTTAAAATTTTGGCTTATGTAAATTTCTACATTTACGACAAAAGGTTTTTTTTTTTTTGCTCTTACTCTCTGACCTCCTGAAGGCCGCTGTGTAATTCGCACCCTGACTGAGACACATAGGGGGAAGCATTTCAATAACCCTAATGAATGCATATAAAAATGCAGAGTCAAATCGAATTAATCAAATCGCATCGAATTGTAATGTGAATCGTTCTGAATTTGCACAAATCGTTCTTGAATTGAACACCTTTGAATTGTGAATCAAATCAATTCGCTGTCTATCCAAAGATTCACAGCCCTATTGCTCGCTCTTTCTCATACATGCGCACACACTGTCACCACGTAATGCACTTGTTAATGCCGGATCATTTCAAAACAAATACGAATGAAGCACTCACTAAAGGCCACATAATTTCAACATGCTTAAAAAAAGTGGAATGACTCGCATCATACATAATTAAAAACTATTGTTCTAGAAAACTTTTATGAGTACAGTCTTTATCTGAAGTTAGTGTACACATTTAGATGACTCTTAATAAAACATTTTTTTTTCTTAATATGTAAAACTTTAGCACTAAAAAATTAGCACTAAACTGCTGACATCACTGAATGGACCTTTTTTACTTGCAGAGTTTCTTGCAAAAAGGAAACAAACAAATATAAAAATAAAAGTGCAGTGAGTTTTTTAGATGCTAAAGTTTACAGGAATCTATCTCAAAGGTTTCAGATGGTGTGTCAGATAGTCATTCACAACTCATCCATCAAGTGTGTTGAGATGGATACACGTGCAGAATGGAAGAGTAATGCACACCACAGTGAACACTTTCCATGATAATGGCACAGATATTACATTTCTAATGTTGGCCCATTGATTACTGTCAGCCTCACAGCGCGCTGGATTTGGACAAATTTCTAGCCTGGTGCGACTAATGTTCTCCCAAGACACAAATCCAGCAAGACAGAGGAGCCAATCTGGTTGCAATAAGACAACATTCAACCGTCCAAATCAATACAATAAAGTAACTCTGTCTAGGGAATGATACCCTTTTAAGCTAAAGTTTCATGAAGACTCACTAGAAACTGTTTCAGGTGACTCCCGTTTAGGCTGAGGATTGAGTAATACATAAGCCCTGCGATTTTGTGTTGGTAAGAGTCGGTCGGCAGGGTTTTACGGATGGATGAAGAGGTGCTTTGAGTGGGCAATTCAATGTGGAGATCAAATTATGTGACAGGATCAATGAAAGAGACAGCCCCACTGGAGCAAAAGAGAATATCACAGCTGGTCTGTGAAAAGACTGAGCAAAGGAGCCGAAAGATGAAAAAGCTAAATGTTTGCTGATCATGCATATAGAGTTTCTTTGGGGCATTTCTTGCAAGTGGTTGTTTGTGAACAAAAATGTTAAATAGCACAAAAACAGCAAGAAAGCAGTTTGACAGCCTTTTCATTCCCTAAAGAAACAACAGCCTCTGATAAACATCAGCAGGGTCACAGATCTTTCAAAAAAAAAAAAAAAAAAATTGGCCTCTCTCCCATGAAATCCACTGGGGTCAATGTGAGCAATATCGAAAATATTAAGAGTGTGTGCTTGTCAGCAATAGAGAGAATGCCAGGGAGACAGTAAAGGCTTTAAAATAGAAACTTCTTCCTCCATTGTAAAAAAAAAAAAAAAAAAAAAAGACTCAGCTCTATTCTGCTTGATGTACTAAATCAGACCGATTTATCTCCTCGATTGAATCCTGGCATTAATATCAGCCACGATGCCTGAACACAATCCTCTTACTCCCTCTGGTCCATTTCACCCCTTCCCTTTTGCTCATTTCCTGCCAGCATAAACAGTTTGAGGATTCCATCGGTTAGCCTGTGAAAGACCTACAATAATCTCCCCCGCCCTCCATTTACAAATCCAACATTAAGCCTCCTTCCTGACTATTTACATGTTGCTCCTTAAATCTTGAGGTCCAGCCTTCAGTAAAGTGACGTGCACTGGGCTGGAATATATAGCACTCATGTATCTGCATATTAGAAATAGTATTTTAATAAAGCAAACAGCCAATGCTATTGCTGAGCACTACATTGCAAAAAATCATTTTGAATTAGGTTTCATTTTTACTGCTTACTTTAAAGAAACAAGCATAAACATATACTGTCAATAACCAAGTCCTATATAGCTTAAGCAATTTAGCAAAATGATCATGTTTTAATAATGTTTAGATTTTATTATTATTATTATTATTGGTGAAAAGAATAAAATATTTTTTTGTAGCATGCTACTACACAATATTTATTAATTTTATTTTTTATTTTTTTCTGGATAAATGCACATAATAGTTGGAAATTTAATTAACATTGGATCCCAAAATGATAGAATATGCTGTTCATTATGTACTGTACAGTACAGAAACACAAATCCTTTGAGGAAAAAGTTCAGATTTCAAGTACATAAAACCAGTTTCTAAACATAATTTCACAAACACAGCAAATGACACAAAATTTGGTTTCTCCTCTAACTGGGGAGCTGTCATTATTTATTGAATGGTGACAATCACCTAAAAAGAATTGCAGCTTAATTAGACAAAGTATGATTGAGGGTGTTTATGTTTAAATTGACTCTAGTTACACATTTCATCATCTGTACATAATAAAGCTCCACATCTTACTTATGATAAATACAGTATTTTGCAGCATCTATTTTGTGCCTCCAAATTGATCTATAATTTACAAATGAGACATTTTGCCTTATGCTAACAGTAGCTGCAGTAATAGGATTTTTTTTTTTCTTTTGCATTATTTTACCAGCGGTTGGGGAAATTAGATTATTTTTTTGCATGCAGGAACAGGGGTTGCAGTCTATGAGTAAATGTGTTTGACATTGACCCCTTTTCCCGCTGATGTACATTCACAAAAGATTTGTAAATCTACTTTGTCTATTTAATTCTAATGAAGCACAGACATGATACATTTAAAATGTCTCATGAACTTCAGTTAATAGAAAAGGGACCTTGAGAGCTAAACACCACAAAATGCTTGGATGTTTGATGCATGTGAATTACAACGTTTGTGCAAGAAAACATTGATATTTAAAGCATTCTGCTGCAGGACTGTCTAAGTCTCTCTTGACACAGAAATAACCAAGCAGTGTGAGTAAGGGACCCAAAAGCAATTTCATTCTGCCCAAGCAAGATAATCGTATAGACCATGTCATATCAATGCATACAAATCCTCATTTTTTAAATACAAATGTCTATGTTTGATAAACCGTTCTGTATGAGTGCACACAAAACAAATCATTTTTCATATAAATACTCATATTTTGACACTGAAAAAAACAAAAGACACACACATTATATTATCTTTATATATATATATATATATATATATATATATATATATATATATATATATATATATATATATATATAAATACTCATATTTTGACATTGAAAAAACCAAAAGACACACACATATATATATATATATATATATATATATATATATATATATATATATATATATATATATATATATATGTATACATACTTGAAGGCTGAGGAAAACAGGAAAGTTGACGTAACACAGAGGCAACACTGAAGTTGTTGCCTGCAGACATTATTAGGATTAGAGTAAGGCTTGAGGCATGAAGCGCTATGGCACACAACGCCAGCTCACCACATTACATGCTCACTAGGTCTGACCACTCACAAATCCTTAGCTTTACTTTCTTCTTTTAATTAAACCACTGAGAGCTAAATGAATTTCTCCATATTTTTCAAAGTGATAAAATGAGGCATAGAAAAGACATAATGTATGTCAGAATGGGATGTTAAGCCAATGCATCTGCATGCGTTGCATGTACGATCTCATAGTGGTATTAAGGCAGATCTTTCCATGATGTCTCAGATTATGCCAAAAGACATTATGGGCAAAAAGGATTGAATGTGAGCCAGTCTCCCCTGTAGTAAAAAAAATAAATAAATACAGTTGTGGAACCAGGTTTGTGTGAGTGTGTGCCAGAGCGTGATGGGAAGAGGTAGTGTGGTCTCGATAGGTCGAGTCTGTGTGAGGTAAATGGTCAACACATAAATTATACAATAGGCAAATGTGCAATTTCATTTTTTAAATGCCCCCTTTGGAAGATGTCAGGCCGGTATTTATGATATGTTCATTGCTCTGCATTTTTAATTTCCCTGCGGAAGGGAAAAATCCTCCATATCACAAGCAGCGATTAGAACACAACTCACATCTGCAAGCACATTTCAGATATCATTTGAAGCTTCCACATGGCAGCTGGTCTTGTGATTTGGTTCTAAATCAACCCATACATACTAAAACACTGAGCTTTATAAATCACTGCTAAGCATCCAGTAGCGCCCTAGCTAACTGTTACAGTCTTACAATGTGGTATTATCAACTCACATTATAGTCAGGGCTGATTAATAGATGTCATTCATACATAAACCTTTTCTACTATTTTCTCAACATCTTTCTCTGTCATTTTCATCATCTCGCCTTTAGGGAAGAAAAATGTAAATGTGAGCAACAGTTTCCACAGAGTTGATGAATTTCTCAAAATAGCTCTGGCCAATATTTTCAATATAAAAATAAATATTAAAAATAAAGTACAATAAATAGAAAAGTAAAATAAAAATAAAATACAACAGAAACTTATTTTGATGTGTAAAACAGATTCTTAACTAAAATTAGAAAAAAATGGCAGCAGCAATTTGCACTGTGTAAATAAAAATAAAGAAAATATTCAAAAAGTAGTATAATAATAAACTTTATTTTCTTTGCACTAAGTGTAAATAGTTGTTTGATGCTATTTATACTAAGTGCAATAAACAATTTATTCCCACTATTAAATACCTGTTAGGCACTTTATTTCCATTTTTATTTAACATAAACACCTCTCCTAGCTGATATGCGATGGGAAAAGGGAGAAGAATGAAGGCAGAATCTAACTTGAATCAGTCGCATCAAAAGCTAACACATCCACCTTACCCTCCACACCACTGCTCCTGTTAACAACAGGATTTCTTTTGTAATTTTACTGGCTCAATCAGACAATGGTGGGTCTGGTAAGTGTAAATAGCTTCTGCCAACAAGCCAGGCTCACTTGGTGTAAATAGTCACTCCGTACATTTATACCAATTTAATGCACATTAAAAACTAATGGAATTAATGTACTACAAATGCAATTTTGCTCTGACAAGGTCTTGAAATTCTTCATAGCATACTAAAATTAGTTATTTGAATGATGAAGACTTTCTTTGCTAATCACTGTTTCAGGGTTGATATTCCTGTTCCAATCACCATGTGAGGTTGTAATTATCTCAGACAGCTAGACAACAAACAACAGACAATTCAACTATTCTAATTAAACTTGCACATGCATTTAAAAGATCAAATTAGCTAGTTTTAATTAGAAGTAATGTATGGAAAAGTTGCCCGGCTTTCCAAAAGAAACATCACTTTTAATTAGAAATACATGTTCCAGTTTAGGCATATACACAACTTTCCTGCTTGGAAACAGAACGTAAAACACAAAACGTTTTGTTCAAAATATTCAACATGAGACATGGATCGCCTGCTTTGTTCAATTACAACCACGGCTAAAAAAAAAAAAAAAAAAAAAAAAAAAGGAAGAAGAAGAAGAAGAAGAAGAAGAAGAAGAAGAAGAAGAAGGCAAGAAGGCATTAGAGCTTTTGTTATTAACTCACGTCTGTCAGGTTTCCGTATAGTCTGAGGGGGGAAAAAAAATCCCCACCTAACAGTTTTCACAAGCTCCCTGCTCCCGCAAACCCATCCAATCCCAGTCACTCTGTATTGTTATTCAGGAAAGGAAATCAATATACCATGCCAGGTCTGGATAATTGAATAACACAGAAAAAGAAAGGTTCTTTCAGTCTCATATTTGAGAAAAATCTCAAAAGTGAGAAGATTAGACTTACAAAGAGTGGCTCGGGTCCATGTGGAAGTTCACTTGATCATGTCTCCTTTTTGCACATGAATGTGAGATAAGGACAAGGCATCTATGCATCTAAATGCATTGTTAATTTCATACAGTTTTATTAGGCAATTCTCAACCTAATGTAATGTTTAGACATTGAGTTTGCTCAAAGAGGTTGCATATGCTCAGGAACCTGCTGCAGATTACAGACTGCTAATGGAAGCCTGTTGCGAACATATCACTGCTATTATCTTCAGCTCACTCTCTCTCCATATGCAATGTTAAATCAAGTCATTCAAGTAAGCTCTGAGGCTCTCAAAGGAAAACCTATATCTCACCTATATCCGCTCTGCGTGTCCACGCAGACTCCTCCATTGTGGCAGGGGTTTCTGGGATAGACAGAGCAACTCTGGTGGAGGTGTTCACGTGCTGAGCAGCTGCAGACAGCTGTGGCTTCCACAGTCACTGACACTAGAGCCATGCTGCCTGAGTCGACAACCGCCGGCTTGTCAGTTACGCTGAGGTGGCTGGTGCAACCCCCTCCTCCTCGACAGTCAGCATCCACACACTCATCTACATGAACCTGGGTCACATTGACTTGAAGAAAAGACTGGAGCTGGATGGGAAGGGGACATGGAAAGAGAGCGAGAAAGTAAGTCAATCACTTGAGAAAATACTCCCATAATGGTGAAAAAAACAGAACTAAAAAAAAAAAAAAATTCTAAAAGAAAGAAAAGAACACATGTCATCAGATATTATAAAGTAAGGTCAGCTTGTTCGCAAGCTGTTTCACAGACATCTTTCATGCTTGAAACTCTGATTGGGTGATGCGAGAGATAATACCCGCATCTCGTACCTTCTGATGGTCATTCATGTTTATTTAATGCAATAACTAGTAGTAAGGGATGATCGGTTCACACTGAACTGAGGCACATACACTGATTTAACCACATTAAAGAGTGTCAAAATGACTTTTTTATTTCAGATTAATAATAATTATTGGTCGATTTAGTAAAAGTGACACGTGAAGGCCAAAAATGGTAACCCATACTTGGAATTTTTCCTCTGCATTTAACCCATCCAGTTAGTGCACACACATTAGGAGCAGTGAGTAGTGAACACACACACAAATACACACACACACACACACACACATCCCTACACGCATACACACACACACACACACACACACACACACACACACACACACACACACTAGGAGTAGTGTGCAGTCATTTTTGCTGTGGCACCTGGGGAGTGATTCAGGGTAAGGTGCTTGGCTCAAGAGCACCTCAGTCATTTCCTGCCAGTATTGAGACTCAAACCTGCAACCTTCAGGTTACCAGCCTGACTCTCTAACCACTGGGCCACGACTTTATATTAGGTGTCTTCTGCTGCCAAGTGCTTACATCAAAAAATGTTAGGTACAATGTGCTTTTTGTGTTCATGTTGTATTGCAAAACACTTTTGCTGCTAATGAGGTGGGATACGCGTAAGGTTAGGGACAGGTTTGGTGGTATGGGTAGGTAGAGTTAAGATGTAAGGTGAAGATCAACAGTGTAATTATAGATGTTATTAAAGAAACGAATTACAGCTGTAATTAGATGCAGGTATTTTTAAATACAAGTGCAATAAAAAAAACATGTATGTACACAATGAGTGCACTGTATCAAATTACTACAATGTACTCATAATACAATTTTGTCCATTATACCGATGGTATCATGATACAGTGATTCTGAAAAAACCTACTTTATTCTTTGCCGGACAATTTGATGTAGACCTATGTGTAACAGAAGAGGCAAAAAAGTGTTTGTTCACAGTATTTGTATTTATGTACATTGTGATGTCTGTTTCAAAAAAGTCTTGCAAAGTGCACAGTGCCTGAAAACATAAAATTTCTGGACTTCTGGAAATAAATAAAATAAATAATAAAAAAAAAAATCTGGCAGACTGGCAGAATGCCAGAAAACAACATTTCTGGATTCTGGAAATAACAGAAATACATAAACAAATTAAAGCTGCAAGCAGCGATGAAAGGGCCCTCGCACCCGGGCTCACCGCCACCCGTTGGCCTCAGGAAAACAGCGAACAGTGGGCGACATGCATGTAAGCGAGTAAATACAGGAGAATTATGGCAAAATCATGTAAAAGTGTCACACTTCCTGCTGCCAACAGGTGGCGCTATAGCTAACTGAATATTGTCAAATAGATGTCTTTAGGCCAGGACTCTTATCACACATGTGAAGTTTGGAGCAGATCAGACATAGTATGCCTGAGTTACAACAGCTTCCTCTTTCATGGCGAAACATCAGACTTTGTTAGTCCGCCACGGACACGCCCTTCAATGAAAACTCAAGATCTTTGAAATTTATCATCGCTAAGGTCTTAAGTTTAGACTGTTAGATGTGTGTACCAAATTTCATACCTGTACGTGAAACGTAGTGTCAGGGGCACTTAGTTGAAATTTTTAGGTGGCGCTATCGAGCCATTTTGCCACACTTAATTCTGAAACCCATATCAGACGTAAATGTTCACCACTTCTGACGCATCTGCAAAGTTTCATGAGTTTTCGAGTATGTTTCAGCCCTCAAAAAAGTGATTCACCTTACATGGCGAAACATCAGACTTTGCCAGTCCGCCACGGACACGCCCTTCAACGAAAACTCAAGATCTTTGCAATTTAACATCTCAAAGGCCTTCAGATTAGACTGGCCATATATGATGTGCTTCTGGTTTAATCTCTATGAGGAGTTAATCACAGTGTAAAACATGTCATTTCCTGTTACCCACAGGTGGCGCTATGACTGTAACTGAATATTGTCATATAGATGTCTTCAGGTCAGGACTCTAATAAAACATGTGAAGTTTGGGGCAGATCAGACATTGTATGCCCGAGTTACAACAACTTCCTGTTTCATGGCGAAACATTGAAATTTGCCAGGCTGCCACGGACATGATCTTCAGTGACAACTCTAGATCTTCGCAATTTAACGTCATAAAGGCCTTTAGATTAGACTGACCAAATATGATGTTGATCTGATTAAAGCTCTAGGAGGAGTTTGTTAAAGTACAACATGTGGAAATGGCAAAAACTGCCAAAATGTTGTAGAGAAAATTCAAAATATCTCACTTCCTGTTGGGTTTACAAACTTTGCACCCAGGGGCTTTTTGTAGGTATTGGGCTGTTACATCTGTCTACCAAATTTCATAACTGTACGTGAAATGTAGAACGAAGGGCGCTTAATTGAAATTTTGTAGGTGGCGCTATTGAGCCATTTTGCCACACCTAATTCTGAAACCCATATCAGATGTAAATTTTCACCACTTCTGACGCGTGTACAAAGTTTCATGAGTTTTTGAGAACGTTTAGGCCCTCAAAAATGCGATTCATTTTGGAGAAAAAGAAGAATTGGCTGAGCAATTCCAATAGGGTCCTCACACCATCGGTGCTCGGGCCCTAATAATGAATTTGAAAAATAAATATATACACATTTCAGTTCTTAACAAAGAAGTTCACCCTCTGCAGCAGCTCAGGCGACAACAGCACCGAATCGGCATGTTAATGTGATGATATGACGTAGCCAGCACGTGGAGGCTTGTTTACGTTTTTAACCAATGATATATCAGATATTTATTTGACACCGCTTTCAGTCAATCGTTTGTTTGACCAGAGATCTTACAGCATTAGATGCTATGCTGCTGCGTCCTAATAAAGATTCTAGAGCGTTTTTTTTAGGCCGATTCAGCGCAACTCCAAAAAGGAGGACAAATGAGTGTCCGGCTTGAGGCTGTGCTGGACGCCGGACAGGAGGCTTAAAATCTGGACTATCCGGCCAAAATCCGGACGTATGGCCACCCTAAGTCTTGCTGTTTAACCCATTTAGGCTGCTAGGTGTCTATGCTACTTACACTGGTGTCTATGCAGTCTTTTCAGCTGAGCTACCTTCAAATTGGCATACAAATGGCAAAGCAAGTCCAACCAAGTTAACCAAAAAGACCCCAAACCCATTTGTTTATATTGCTCTGAGGCATAAAAAGCATTCAGAGAGCCCGTGCTTTTCCACAAGCACATAAACGACGTGCAGATACTCCAATGTCCCCAGGAATGCCTCTCAACTTCCACACCATTTATTCAAATCCAACATCTGAAGTGGAGCAGTTTGCTCTGTGGTGGACTGAGCAGTCACACAGTGATTGACTTGTCCTCCACAAACCCATGTGGCCAGACACACTTAAGGGGAAATAGAGGGGTGAAGAAACAGGAGGTATCGAGGGATACAGACACAGAGAAGATAGAGACAGATGTTCAAAGTGATAACTACTCCACGATTAGCTGGGACCTATTTGCCAGGACACTATTCTGACTCTGATAGTAGCTCATGGAGAGGTATTTTCTACACAGCCGCTGTGGCAGAGGGCTGTGGGTGATTGATGATGCTGTTTATGTTGATTTTGCTGTTTATGTGTGATCTGAGGGGAAACTCTGAGGGTGCACAGAGATATGGAGCATTGCGCACAACAGGGCCGGTGAGGCAGAAACTGTGGGAGCAGCGTTAGGCTGCAGAAAGGGGTTTATTTTAAATGAAGATTAACATAAAATCTTAAAGTCCACATGTAGTCAATTATTTTATCCCTTAAAACTCATCTTTGATCATCAAAATGACATATTAAAAAAAAAAAAAAGTGAAAAAAAATTCGTCATGCCTTAAAATAGCTTGAATGTAACTTTACAACCTTGCCTCATTTAATATACATGAATCAGTGAATATGCAAATTAGCCCCACCTCCACTCGCTCACTCCAGCTCGGAGAGTCTAGTGATGCCATGACGAGCAATTTGTTGTTTGTGCTGTGGATATTTAAGAAAAAAGCTTACTCCGCTTTGTATATTCAGTTTAATTTCTGACGCTTAAATTGTGTTTTAAATTATGAATTGGTAAAACGCCTTTGCAAAACGGTCTGAATCCACTTGCATTTCTTTGGACTGCTCTCGATACTCTGGTATCGAGAGAACAAGCTGCCATTTTCCTCTGTGCACATGCGCTAAATGGATGTTTGACAATTTCATTGCTTTTTGAAGTTCAGATTTAAAAAAACATTCAGATAAACATGAAATAAATGCACATCCTTGAATGAACACAGATTTCCAGCGTATTTACTTGAAGTTATCAGGTAGGCTAATATTTATGGTTTGATCCATTCCAGAGGTGGCCAAAACCAGAATTTATAATGGACTGAATAGCTCTCTCAGAACTTGACGTGCGATTCCACACTAACTGACATATGCACATGAATCACGGTCACACGCACATGTTCAGAGTAATATTTTTTTAGCTATGTTTTATAGTATTAAAATATTTCGAAGGACAAAAACATTAACTTTATTGGCTTTACTTCAAGTCAGCTGTCACTTTACTTTGGCGCGAGCTCCTATGCGCTCACACACTTGGCACAGCCTTTGCGATGGTTCTGTCATTACTTAATATGAATTAATATAATTAGTCTTTTGCTTGACTACGTTAGCAAACAGATAATAATGTGTTTCTAATGTTACACACACCGTTCCTGTTCTTTATCTCAGAGTCAGACAGCTGCCTTCTAACAATCAGTATCCATACAAACACTTTGAACAACTCAATGTCAGTGGAGAAGGGCATATAGTTCATCATAACATTGTAATAGACTCGCTATATTGATAAATCTACACAATTATTCATATCAACAGAAAATTTACCGGGATAACCTGGCTTCTCTTGAGACTTTCCTGCTTCAGAGTGGTCATGTCGTTGTAATTGGTTAATAATGAACTGCACTTCTACAGCATTTATTAATCTTTGTTAATGTTATTTCAACATTTACTAATACATTATTAAAATCTTGTTAACATTAGTAAATTGCACTGTGAAATAACATGGACAAACAATGAACAACTGTATTTTCATTAACTAATGTTAATGAAACATTCTCCTGGCACACGAGGGAGATCCTGAAGTGGGGCAAACCCTGTTTCTCCAGTTGCTTCTCCGAAATTCCAGTTCCCAAGTCTCCATGTTCCAAGAAGATCTCCATCTGTACTACTTCCATTGAAAGCCCAATAGAGAAACGCTCCACAGACATTCCATTCTTTTACGCCCCCTTCAGTGACGTCTTCTGCCCGCAACGCGCCTCCAAGCTTCCTCCACACCGGCCATGGGACTGTGCCATAGATCTTTTACCGGGTGAACCAGTGCCTAGGGGAAGGATTTAGTGCTGGAGGAGAAGGCCATGGAAGAAAACATAGAGGAAGCCCTTAACCAAGGATATATACGCCCGTCTACTTCCCCTGCTGCCTCAAGCTTCTTCTTTGTGGCTAAAAAGGACGGAGGCTTGCGGCCCTGCATAGATTATCGCTCCTTAAACAAGATAACCATAAAGTTCCGGTACCCACTTACCCTCGTCCCAGCGGCCCTGGAACATCTCCATGGTGCCACTGTGTTCACCAAGCTGGACCTCCGCAGCGCATATAACCTCATCCGGATACGCGAGGGGGACAAGTGGAAGACCGCCTTCGTCACGCCCACCGGCCATTATGAATACCTGGTTATGCCCTATGGACTCGTCAACGCCCCCTCCGTATTCTAGGATTTCATTCATGAGGTGCTCAGGGAGTTCCTCCACAAGTTTGTTTTCGTGTACATAGATGATATCTTGATTTACTCCCGGAGCCCGGCCGAACATCGCCACCACATTGCGGAGGTCCTCCAACGCTTACGGCAATACCATCTGTTCCTCAAGGCAGAAAAGTGCTCATTTCACCAACCCTCAGTCCACTTCCTGGGTTACTTCATTGATCACAGTGGCACGAGGGGAAGGTAGAAGCCATCAAGCCCTGGCCTGCTCCCACAACCATCAAAGAACTCCAACGCTTCCTAGGCTTCGGCAATTTCTACCGTCGCTTCATCAAAAACTACAGTTCCATCGTCCATCCACTAACCTCCTCCGTCACCAGCCCAAGTCTCTGTCCTGGTCCGAAGAAGCCACCAACGCCTTCGAAGCCCTCAAGGAAGCCTTCACCATTGCTCCCCTCCTCATCCACCCGGACCCTGACCTGCCCTTTGTCGTTGAGGTGGATGCTTCCACCACAGGAGTGGGAGCGGTACTCTCACAGCAGCAGGGGAATCCAAGTAGACTCCACCCATGTGCCTTCTCCCACAAACTCAACCCGGCAGAGGTCAATTACGACATCGGTGACCGTGAGCTCCTGGCCGTCAAGCTTGCTCTGGAGGAATAGAGGCATTGGTTGGAGGGAGCCAATCATTCCTTTCAAGTACCCACCGACCATAAAAACTTGGAATACCTCAAAGCTGCCAAAAGACTCAACCCTTGTCAAGCCTGCTGGGCCATATTCTTCTCCAGATTTGATTTCACGATCTCCTATCGCCCCGGCTCCAAGAACGTTAAAGCTGATGCCTTGTCCCGTCTCCATGCACCTGAGGAAAAGAATGAATCTCCTGAAACCATCCTTCCAGAATCCATCTTCGTGGATCCCATCCAATGGTCTGAAGAGACTTTACCCTCCTCCAATGCCTCCTCCTACACTCCGCCGGGTTGTCCCCAGGGCCTTCAGTACGTCACCCGGACACGTCGCACTACACTTATACACTATGCTCACTCATCACTTGGCACTGGTCACCCGGGGGTCAATGAGACCCTTTCGTTGCTTAAGGAGCGCTTCTGGTGGCCCAACATGGCCAGGGATGTCAGAAGGTACGTGCAGGGCTGCAGGGAGTGCGCCATCGCCAAGAGCCCTCGTCACCTGCCAGCCGGCAAGCTCCCTCCGCTGCCCGTTCCTGAGCGACCATGGTCACACCTGGTCACACCTTGACTTCATCACGGATCTCCCGGCATCGGATGGTCACACCTGTGTCCTCGTGGTAGTAGACCGATTCTCCAAGGCCTGCCGTCTCATCCCCCTGAGGGGTCTACCTACCGCCTTAACTACAGCAGAACTTATGTTTAACCACATCTTCCGATATTATGGAATCCCCGAAGACATTGTATCAGACCGAGGGCCCCAATTCATCTCCCGTGTCTGGAAGGCCTTCCTGTCGCTCCTGGGTGTGACCGTCAGTCTGTCATCTGGCTAACATCCTCAGACGAACGGGCAGACGGAACGGAAGATCTAGGAGATTGGCCACTTCCTGCGTACCTTCTGTCATGGCCACCAGAACTCCTGGAACCAGTATCTGGGTTGGGCTGAGTACGCCCAGAACTCTCTCCGCCAACCTTCCACCGGTCTAACACCCTCCCAATGCGTACTCGGTTTCCAACCCCCGCTGTTCCCCTGGGACGGGGATCCCTCCAATGTCCCTGCAGTCGATCCTACCAACCGGGGCAGAAGGTCTGGCTGTCAACAAGGGACATCAGGCTGCGTCTGCCCTGCAAGAAGCTGAGTCCTCGCTTCATTGGCCCATTCACCATCACCAGACAGATCAATCCAGTCATGTATCGTTTGCAACTTCCACCTCAATACAAGATTCACCCAACCTTTCATGTCTCCTTATTAAAACCTCACCAGCCTTCTGTTTCTCCCTCCACAGAACCTGACGTGGCAGCCGCCGAGCCCCCCCTCCACACATCCTGGACGACGGTGCTGCTTACGAGGTTCGCAAGATACTGGACTCCCGGCGCCGTGGTGGTCTACTTAAATATCTTGTCGACTGGG
Organism: Chanodichthys erythropterus; assembly: GCF_024489055.1. NCBI lineage: Eukaryota > Metazoa > Chordata > Actinopteri > Cypriniformes > Xenocyprididae > Chanodichthys > Chanodichthys erythropterus. The sequence goes on along the minus strand of NC_090231.1, from coordinate 20,835,407 downwards.
AAGGCTACGGCCCCGAGGAGCGCTCATGGGTGCCTAGAGACGATATCCTCGATCCCAATCTTTTACAAGCATTCCATGCCAGCCACCCTGACAGACTTGCCCCACGCTCAAGAGGACGAACACCACGACGTCAGGGTCCTCGGCCCTCGGAGCGGGCCGTAGGAGGGGGGGGGGGGGACCTGTCACAGACACATCAGGTTCCTCCTCCTTCCAATACCCACGCACACAATCACCAGAGTACTAATCGCTGCCACCTGCACGTCATCATCTCAGCAATCACCACCACCTTAAAAACCCCACACTCACACACAGTCACTGTCCGGTCTCGTTCGTACCATATCTCCATGTGTACTTACCTCAAGGACTCCAAACTGCTACTTACCTGCCTCCAACGTCTCCAGTGTCTCCTGTCTTCCTCGTGTGCTTCTCCAACTGTGTGTGAGTGTTCCCAGTCTCCAGTCTCCAGCGTGATTCTCCATATTCCTCCTACAATCAACAAAAGGACAGTATCAACTCTTCTATCTACATACCAAGCTTCTATCATTGCCATATACTCACCGTTATCTCTGCTGATATCAATAAAACATTGTACTTGCTTTTACATCTGCCTCCGAGCCGTCTCTGTTGTAACACATATAGTGAAAATCGGATGGTGTTATGGTGATGATACATGAGTCAACTTTTTGAGCAATGTTGCTTGGGCACTTTCCCATTGAGAATGAGAAACAAATTTCTATCTGGATACTTTAGATAGGTTGTGGGCAATTTTTTGAGATCCTCCAATCAAAGTGCTAGTGCACAAAGTTTAATGCTTAAAATACCTAACTTAATGCTCAAAATACCAACAGGTGTCCAGTGTGCATAGGATGTAATTTAGCCATTGAATGTTTTTAGTTATATACTAAAAAGACATGTTTTGTTTAACATATGCAGTGGTGTAGGCTGTTGAGAGTATGGCATGTGAACGTAGCTTGTGACGTGATCGACCCGGGTTCGAATCTGCCTTGTGCCAAACTCACTCTTCTCCCTTTTTCTATCACAAATCAGATCGGAAAGGCATTTATATTTAATAAAAAAGAAGAAAATATTTGAAAAGTTTAAATGAAGTGCCTAACAAGTGTTTATAATAAAGTATTTATTGGGTTGGCAATAGATTTGCTCCTCTCTGATTGGTTGCTGCCAACTGTCCGTTGCCCAAATTAGTTGCTCTGTGTCTCACCAGGTTGCATGTTGATGGCAACATTGCTCAAAAAGTTGCCCTGTGTATCATCAGCTTGACTGCTCTAGTTGGCACTCATAGCCCCTCCTTTTCTTTCCTTCATCTTTCGCTATAATACTGTCAAATACACAAAATGCTTACATAAACACAGTTGGTTATGTCTGAAGTGAGTCGAGAAAATCGGACGTGTGCAGGTCTTAAAGTGACAGCATCCTAATAGTTAGCGGACCCTAAAGGGATAGTTCACCCAAAAATTAAAATCCTGTCATCACATACTCCCTTTTAAGTCGTTTTAAACCTGAATGAGTTTCTTTCTTCTGTTGAACACAAAAGAAAATATTTTGAAGAATGTGGGTAACCTAACAGTTGCTGGTCCCCATTCATTTTCATAGAAGGAAAAAAATATATAATGTGGAAATCACTGGGGACCATCAACTGTTTGGTTACCCACATTCTTCAAAATATTTTCTTTTGTATTAATAAGAGGAAAGAATTATTCTGTCAGCAATATATGCAATACAAAATATATATTTTAAAATATGTTAAATATTTTATATGTTAGATATATTTTAAAATATGTTAAATAGCATGGAATATTTAGTATGCTTGTGCTTATATAAAATGATTTGATAAAATGAAATTTGTAAAAATATAAAAATAATAACAATAAAAATTATAATAATAAAAACAATAAAATTATTGTGGTACAAGACACTGTGGCATGGCAATCATCATTGCTATAGCCCCAGGGCCCAACGTGTTCTTAATCCGGGCCTGTGCACATGGGACGAGATGGGTATACAGAGGAGAGGTTCATTCAGCATTTAATGGCACCATTAATTTCAGATGCACCTCATCACACTTTGCCTGCCAGGTCTGTTACTGTGCCACTCCTCTCGTATGCCTGTTCCAACTGGATGCCCAGATTGGGGTGGCATTCGAAGGGATGGGGGCACCGCAAACATAAAAAGAGGTGGCCTCTCTGTGACAGCATTCATATGTAATGTGCACATGCACATTTTATTTTTGTTAGTTATTAACAAAATAACTTTAAAATTACAAAATATTAACAAAATAATGATTTTAAAATAAAGGCCATCATGATAAGGCACTAGTTCATTTGATTTTTTGGCTGACAGCCAACCAATGGCCGATATTAAAACAAACAAACAAATAAAAATCCAAATTTTCAAATGCTAGGTATCAATTGATATATACAACATTAAATAATTACTGCAACTAAGTGAACATCCGATATCGAACATCCAATCTGGGCTGCTTTATCGCTGAAAACCAATATAGTGACAAGATAACATACATCCCTATAAATAATGGTAACACTTTACAATAAGGTTCATTAGTTAACTACAATTGTTAACGTGAGGTAATTATGAACTGCACTTCTGCAGCATTTATTAATCTTTGTTATGTTAATTTCAACATTTACTAATACATTATTAAAATCTTGTTAACATTAGTTAATGCACTGTGAACTAACATGGACAAACAATGAACAACTGTATTTTCATTAACTAACGTCAACAAAGATTAACAAATACAGTAACATACATATTGCTCATAGTTAGTTCATGTTAGTTAATGTACTAACTAATGTTTAACTAATGAACCTTATTGTAAAGTGTTACCTAAAAATGATCAAAGCAGAAGAAAAAGCAGGATACACAAGCTCCTGCACCTCAAATATTAAAGAGATGCTTTCCAAACACTAGAGGTTTTTTTTTTTACAAGTGCCAAAACATTTATCCAACTGTGGAAGCATAGTCAGTTCAGTTTTTCCTGTTGTTGTTAATTGTTCCATGTTTCTGGGCCACTTAAAGTAAAACCAATAATGTGTAATTTTAAACATAATCAAAATCAGTGTGATTTCTCATTGAATTTCATTAACCGACCTTTAATGGTTCGAGTGTCCATGTGTATCTCAAGTTTGTGCCTGACTGACTGCAGATCTACTCAAGCACATAACTGCACTACAGAGTCCCTGTGGATCAGATCCAGGAGTTGTTTTCAAGACACACACAAACACACAAATACGCATTTGAAGCTGCAGAGCGTAGAGATGCCTGGTGTTAAACATTCACCCACACACACACTTGACTCTCTCTCCTTCTATTCTCATGGTTCTGGGTCTTTACAGACACACACATGCACACACAATGTGGATCCTCAACAGAGCATTCAGGTCTGACTCCCACGTTCACGCCTGCTTGAGGAGGTGATTTGCATGTATTACCTCGGACGTTAAACACTGCAACACTGAGGTCTTGCATTTCATTTCAGACAACTAATAAACCATTAGTTTATATGAGCCAGTTAGGCTCATGTAACAGGAGCCTACACAGTAGAGAAGATACACCCACTCCCTCGTCTAATCCTTCTTCTGGATGTTCTCATTTCTCTTTCTCGCTCTCCATTTATTTTTTTCTCTCTCTTCCTATTCCTGGAGGAGAGCGTGGAATTTCTTCACCATCTCCTGCTCACTGGTACTGTCAGCTCATTTCTCAGAGGCCCTCTGAGGTGCCCGTCGGGACTGAAACAAAAATTCCCAGAATTCCCTGAGGGAAACTTCCACAGAGGCTCAATGATAGCACAAGAGGACACCCAAGAGATATACAAAGCAGGATCTGCATAGTACATACATAAACGGACAAACCGGTAGGAGGGCTGGAGCTTATTTTGTGCTCCTCGCTCACAGGCACTAAACTTCTATTGGACCAGTGGCCTTTTCATGTTTCTGTTGTATTATTCAAAACAGTGTACACTTTTTAAACATTTGATTTGCGAAGAAGGAGTTCAACAACCGCCAAAGGGTGTTTTGGTGAGTGACCCAAAAAAAAAAAAAGCATGGTGAGATGTGGAAACGATCCACATGATACTGTTTCACATGACTGAGCTTTTCTTTCAAAAAGAAAAACTAGAGGTTTTCTTGTGCCAAAGCAAACCTGAAAGAGCTAACATTCACATAAAAGAACAGACGGGATCGATGGGAGGTGCTGCGCCAAATAAAACTTAAAGTTGCAACAAACCAAGTAGTAATTTCAAAATTATTTAAATTATTCTGAAAGAAAAAAAAATTAGCAAGACAAAAGAAAGTGTGGGTGTGCGCGAGTCAACAATTGCCTGAATAAAAGGGCAGAGGCAAAGCGCACTGCCTTCGTGTTTGATATGTAATTACGAAGATTTCTGCAAAAGCTGAAGTGATGAGATGTGTTTTTGAGAAAGGCCAGTGTGAAATGACTCTGACAGCGAAGATCCAGCTGAAAGCTTTAAAATAATTGTATTTCCACTCCTTTATATTGTGAACTCAAATAGAGCGAGAGATTCAATGGTATCCGATTAAATGTAGAGAATGGCTCTAATTGTTCTTTGTTCATCTTCACTGGTTCCTTCTGCATTTTGACCTACTCACTATAGGTGCTGTATTTCTAAAACGTGCCTTGTATGTTTATTCTGAGGGGTAAATCTTATGAGAACATTTTTTTCTGCAAATGTGCTTTAGTTTAGTTTGCTAAAGCCCTAAATGCAAGCTTTGCATTTGAACAGATTCGCCCTTCAATTTTACCACAAATAACAAGCTTCCTTGAAAAGTTTTTCTTCCTCCCGTGCTTTTTTCCCTGTTTATCATTGACTCCTAGTCTTTCATCAGGACTCACTATCACCACAGGGAGATTTGATTCTGGTTTTCAAGCTTGACGCAACAGTGTGTGTTTTTGTGAAGCGTCTGACACTTCACAGGGTGTCACTTCAGTTGTGTGTATTGCAGAAGGGGTTTTAGGGGGCTAGATAGAAGGGCACACCCCTGGGAGATGAGCAGTGTGCTCCGAAAATCCGCTTCCCCCATCCTAGCATGGCCGCGGGGGAATCCTGAGCTCTTCAAAGTGTGTGTTGTGGCAGCAGGGGAGTAAAGTGAAAAGTAAGGGGAAGAGAGAAGAGTACTGGAGATCATTGCAGTGTATTAAGAATCATTTAAAAGTTACAAACGTGAGAGGGGCTCCTCTCTGTCTCTCTCCTGCTGTTTTCACTCGTTTCTTCCAGCCCTCTTGTAAGCCAACATCACACGCCCTACTCGACACATCCGACATGCAGCGAATGCAGCCGCCATACCAGCCAAAAATAGAAAAACGCAATTACATCAGATTCAGAGGCAATAGTTCTATGTGTGAACATGAACTGGCTGTTCTCTCTAATCTCTATGGCAAATTTCATTTCACTATTCCTTGTCTTGGAATCTCTCCAATTACTATGGGTGGAGACCCGTAACTTACTTTCCATATCACTGAGTTCATCTATAATTAACTCCCTAAATTTTCACTTTCCTCTTCCACTACTTCTAGCTCTGAATAATGGAATGAGTCAAATGGGAGGGAAGCAAATGAGAAAGAGAATAAGGGAAAGTTTTGAGTAGTTTTTCCTGAAGATTAGAATTCCAATCATTAATAACCTCTAGCCTCCATCAGTACTACTTTCACCTTCTCAGCTCACCATTTCCAAGCCATTGCCAAGCCTCTTTACACCATGTAATTAGTTCTGATCACTGATTTTGCATAGGAGACTGATGCATTTAGATATGTTGAATGTTTTCAATCCACATCAAAGCTCCTTCACTTTTAGCCGTGTCTTTTCTAAGAAGGGAATGCAGGTAATGTGTTGTATAAATGAAAAGAGAGCCAGAGAGAGTCAGAGGTGACTCTTTAGGCTTGATTGAAAAGGTACAAAGAGGGATGGGTTAATACATCAAGTCTCATTTCGTTATGTACAAGTAAAAGCAAAAGTAATTTGTGTTAAAGCTTTCAGTTATTCCACATTGAAGTGTGCATGCATTTAGAGTGATTTCTAGGTTAATTACAAAGTCAAATCTGATCCATGGGTTTCAAAGACGTCACTTCTGCTATGCCCGCTGCCATATTTGTGTCCGAGATGGTAACTAACACAGCAGCGATTTATCGTACTGATGATCATCAGATGTTCGTGATCCTTATTTTATTTTCTCCAACTGTGTTTTGTCCCTTAAAGACATTTCTACAGTATGCCAAGAGAAACATCGCCATACACTGGAGAAAGTGTTACCAAAAATATGTTAATATGTTATTAACAACAACAACAACAAAAATAATAATAATAACAAAATACCTAAATGCAAACAAGTCATTTGACAACATTATTTAGACTATAAAGAAACAAAATTGATAACTACAATTAAATAAATAATTGGAAATAAGGAAATGATTTTAATCAAACCATATGTTGATGAAAATATGAGAACAATACAAGTGCTAGTTATCAAAAATAATGCATTAATGTTTTTGAAAAAGAAAAAATGAAACAGTTTTAATATTACTAGTAAACATTTTTATACAATGTATGCACGGCGTACACGAACAAACATACATGGCCTGTCACAGTTCTTCAAGAATCGGTTGCAACGGTTTTTGGATTATCAGTACATAACCGAGAACCGCTTCTTTCGGACATGTCCGATTTGAGAACCAATGAGCTGTGCATGCGTGTAACTTTTCAAGAGAAAGAAAAGTACATTAGTCATGTTTTACTGAACATCGGAAAGTGTGATAATATAAAACATACTGGAAATATGTTTATGACTTCATTCAAAATACAAAAAGTTTATTGTGCTTTTCCAAATACACATTAATAGATTGTGTACAACAGATTAATAACATACAAAATACTGTACATAATAAACTACATGCCAACATGAACATAATATTTTGTACACAGATCAAACTAATGTTCAGAAATAGTTCTACAAATTTATTTTTATATATTAATGTTATTTAAAAAGCAATATAGTAAAAGTTGTGCAGTTGTGCTTTCAAGTTATTTTTTTTTAAAGATTGGAAACAATTAAAGCTGCAGTCTGTGATTTTTGGCCCTCTAGTGGTTAATAAACAGAACTGCACACGTCTTGCGGAAGAACATTGCAGACGGAGCTACTTTTCTTCATGTATGTCTATGGCGAGTCACGCAGTTACTGTGATACTCTGCAGTGGGTCCTACAGTTCCGGTCTGAAATAGTCCGAATATAAACACTTATTATAAGTGTACCATAATGATTCAGGGTAAGACAAAAACACAGTTTGGAAAATGGATTCATGTTTTACATTCTCATTATATAATTTTTGTAAATTTTGAACACAAAAAAAGTTGAGGACAGCAGCTTTAATTGTTTGTAAAACTATTAAACTAAACATTTATTTGTTTCATAAAAAATCCATGAACAGCTTATTTAATTTCTAAACAAGGTGATATAAAGATAAAAAATGATGTAATCTACAGCGAGAGCAAACAAGCGACTCTCAATCTCGTTCTCGAGTAGAATTGGTTGCAATGGTTTTCGGATCATCATTGCACAACCGAGAACCGCTTCTTTCGGACGTGTCCGATTTGAAAACCGATGAGCTGATGATACTGCGCATGCGTGATTCAGCGTGTGATCTGAAGCTACCGAACAGTAATAGGTTAACTAGGACAATGGATGCTATAAGAGGACTTGAATGAGGGGCCAATCTCGTTTGCACATCACTGCCTGTATATGTGTTTGGATGCTTTAGATGCAAAACTAAATTGTAAGAAACATTTCAGATAATAATGATGTTTTAGTTGACCAATGTTATGATATATATTTGAATGTGTTAAGTGTTTTTTCATCCCGGCCTGCGATAGACGATGTCATCGCGGATGACGCCATTACGTCGGAGCGTAAAAGAACCGGTGAACCGTTTTTTTTTTCAACCGGTTTACTGAATCGAACTGTCTGAAAGAACCAGTTCACGAAAAAGAACCAAACTTCCCATCACTAGAACCTTCTGGAAGTGTTTCGTTGGCCTTCCTCTGGTAGTTGTGGCTGAAACAGGTCACGCAGTTGTGACCGGACACAAATATGGTGGCGATAAAATACAGTGACGTCACATGAAACCCATGGATATCCATATCAAAGTGCTTCCGACAAGCCTTACTTTTTGTTTATGAGCTGCAAGATATCCATGTACTCGCTCAGCCCTGAGGAACGGCACGCTGTGAACAGAGAACCTCACATCCAGAGTCCTGTCCCGCACCTCCACCAGGCTGAAAATGTTGACGCTGTCTGCCCCCACCGACAGCATGTCTGACAGGAAGTCGCCTAGCAGCTCGTACCTGCTCTTCAGATTGCCACGACGTTCCATGAACTCTGAGGCGG